>NW_015505885.1:125515-135671 GCF_001515645.1 Sinocyclocheilus grahami | reverse complement strand
ATTACGCCTATGGGGAGTCCCTACAAGGATGGAGCACCAGACTGTGAGTGTGTATTTCAGCTAATTGCCTCGGGAAAATTTTACTTCATTTGATGTACTTAAATAACAAAAACTAAACCAACAGTATAAATATTTATACATATTTCAGTATATTTAAAATATTTTAGTATATATTTAGTATACATAAATGCAAAACAACCATATTAAAAAAAATAATAAGTAATTATGCAAAATATTATATATTACATATAGTTTATTTATCTTTAATTCCAATTAACATGCAATTAAGTGTCTAAAAACATTGAATTCAATTTGCACTTTACTGCATTCTTTTAAATTACATTAATTTCATAATAAGCAAAAAATATATGCTAAAGTGGGTTTATTTATATATGTATTTCAAAAGTTGTATTTTCTGCATACATAAAAAAAATTCTGTCTATGGATGTAATGCAATGGTTGCATTGGTCCCAGTGAATAAATTTCATAATGTTAACTTGTTTCTGCTTTCATCAAATAAATATAAACAGTTTAACTAGTCTTAAATTTGTGTTCATGATTAGTGTATGGTTATGATTCAGTACAAAGAACTTCCAGTGTGACAAAAATGTCGACATTTTCTAACATCACACAAACTGTGTCCTCTTTTCTGTGACTGTATTTAGGCAGATTTGCTATTTCTGGTTGGGGAAAGAGTACAGTGGCTGCATATGACTCATAAGCCAATGAACAAACCCCCCCAGTCACTAAACTGTGAAACGATGAATCATACTAATTTTTGAGGGAGGCAGAGGATATTAGCGTATTATTGTGGTATCATACTGGCGTGCTGTTTTTACAGTCAGTTTCAATGGGGAACACAAACATAATTAGCAAGCGAAGGCTTCGAGAAGATTGGCAAGACAAAGATTAGTAGCTGCTTGTCGCTGGATGAATTTGAATTATTCCTTTTTCCTCTATGACAAAAGACGGCATCCCGCACCCTGCCTTTCTTCTGACTCCTGAACGGGAAGTTGCTTCCCTAAAAACTTCCATTTACATTGACCAATTTAAGGCACGGTGTGAGAGGAGGACAATGGTTGGCTGGTATATCTGACAATTTTCAAGGCTACGTGCCGTCACAAGGTTGTCTTAGTTGAAAGGCAACATTCCATCCTTTACCCTTTTGCTGAGCCCACCTGTTGGAGCCATAAGTGGGTGTCAGGAGAGACTACGTTCAGACCGGCCCTCGTGTTTAGCACACTAGTGAGAATGTCACAATGAGCCCACAAGTTGTTGTTGTTTTATGGCCATTGAGAGTCATACTGAATAATAGTGTTGGCAGGATGAATATGTAATAATGACAGCCTAGAGAATTTAATGGGATGAGGGCCTGAAAGAGGTAATTAAGGTATCAACCAGGGAAAATGAGAAAGACATTTAAGAGTCTGAGGAGGGAGTGAGAAAATGATTGAAGCATTTGAAAAGAAGCTGAATGATTGAAGCATTTGCGAATGGAAGACTGAGAGTCGGAGTATGATATATTCATATATTCGCTTTGTGCTGCAAATACGTTTATTTTTTACATTTATGTGGGATAGTCAGTGAGAAGTAAATCATTAATAATTTAATAATTTTAATGTATTTATTGTTATATTTTCAATTTTGACTTTAATTTTTGATGATGTTTTAGTAGTTCTGTTTTTTCTCCATCGATACGATTGCCGATTATTCAGAATTATATCTGCTGGTACCGATACCGATATTAAGTGATAATTGATGTGATGTTTGGCCAAGTATGGTGTCCCATATTCAGAATTTGTGCTCTGCATTTAACTCATCCAAGTGCACACACACAGCAGTGAGTAGTAAACACACACACATGCACACACCGTGAACACACACCCAAAGCAGCCATTTTTGCTGTGGTGCCCGGGGAGCAGTTGGGGGTTTGTTGTCTTGCTCAAGGGCGCCTCAGTCAGTACTGAAGTTGGAAGAGAGCGCTGGTCATTCACTCCACAAATTCGACTCTCTAACCATTAGACCACGACTGCTTTTCCTAAGGAGAAAAAAAATCTATCCTTAGTAATGTCTGAATACAACTCAATTGCACATAAGGTAGTTTTCATAAACACTTGTCTTCATGCAAGATTTATTCAAAGATACATATTTAATTAAAAGTGAATATGCTCCTCTTTAGTGTTTTATTTTTATTTTTAGGGCTGGGCAAGTTAACACATTATTATCGCATTAACGCATTAATTGATTTACACCGACAATTATTTTAATGCACTTTAACGCAGTTAATTGCGATTAATCGCCGAAAATAGTGTGATTAATCGTGATAAAAAAATGTAATCATTGCCCAGCACTAGTTTATTATTATTATTATTATTATTATTATTATTATTATTGCTAACTAATGAACTGTGAACAGTGAAGAACTTTCCTGAGGTAAATGTGTCGTTAAGTGACATTGATCAGAAACAGGCATCTTTCGGCGGTTGAAACACTGATTGAGCGACTACATGAGACAAATGAGATAAATTTCAGTAAGTTGTACTTTATATTTCAATATACCTTTTGCTGTTCATTAATGTTTTTTTTCATGCTACAACCTGAGGCGCTACAGCGATCTGTCACCTCACATTTAAAAGCATCAAAACGGCATATATTGTTTGAATTTTGTGATAGAATGGACAGAATTTGAAAGATGCTACTTTTTTTTCTTATCAGAAGTAACAAAGCACAAAGCTTTTTTGCGATTATTGGATGGGAGGCGTGCTACAAATAATGTTTGGTGTAGAGAAAAAACATTGATCTGGCAACCCAAGCTTGAACTACAGGTGATTTATAGGACCAAACTGTTAATGCTTTATCGTCATGCTAACTTTGACAGCTCTAAATTCACCATGAGATTTTCTTCACACTCATGAGTTGGATATAATCGTCTGTTTTTGAACAATCGGATAATGGTTGATAGTAAAAATAATTGCTTTCATCGACTGATACCGATTATTGGCTGATACATCGGTGCATCCCTAATAGGCCTATTTAGACTTTATTAATATAATTCATTTATATTATTTGCCAGTACAGTTTTTGTATGTATCCTTTTAAGATCTGAAGTAAACTACAAGTGCACATTCAATACAATTAATCACACTTGTTTTTTCACAAGGGAATACATAAATAAATAACAACATTGTGCAAGACTGAGTAAGCTGAAGCTATCTTGGCTAAACTTCTTGCCTTTTCTACACGATTATCCGGTTGATAGGTTGGAAGGCAAGCATGACGCATGGCAATGCTGTTTGGTTTGTCGATTATTTCCTTGTCCTGGCTGTTTGAATAAGCTCAGATATGGAACAGAGAGTTCAGTTTTGAGCACAGTCAAATTGTATCAATGCTTCGCACAGAAATGGAAGATGGAAAAGTGTAGTTTCTGAAGGCACAAGAGCTGAACTTTACGACAGTGATATCTAATGACAGGCTAAATGAACTTTTAATCATCCAAAATATTCAACTTACAATCTACTCTGTCACTATCTTACATTACCAGTCCTTTTAATTGCCAATAGTTTTATACGCACAACACCGTGTCCAGCCCAGAAGGGCTTAATGTGGCTGTTTTCATTGCCTGGGTTTATAGACACTGTACAAGGCAAAGATCACTAAATAGAACAGTCACTCAAAGCACTGGTATTTTTATAATAGGGTTTGAAGCTGCCAGGTTACTCTCATATAGGTTAAGGTTCTGTTCCCCACTGGTTTTTAGAGACTGGCACAGAATGAGATGCCAGCTGGCTCCCACGTGATGCCAAGTATACTGGCATACCCAGTAAAGCTCTGCTGGCCATGCAATGCCTCTTCATATGCACCGCAACGTTTCAATGGGAAGAATCTGTCCGTCTCGATTTGTAAAATGTCAGTGTGCATGCATGCTGTTCATTCATTGTCCTAAGGGCAACACTTCATTTAATCATTATGATATGGATGACATGACGGTCCTCATGAACATTCATGATATGCATTTTGTAGTCAAACGAGTACACACTGAGTGCTTGCTATTTTCCGCTTTCTTTCTTTCTTTCTGCTGGAAATGGCTGCTATAGGTTGTTTGAACCTGACGTCATTGATGCGGTGCGGAATGCAGCTGGAGGGCAGGAAGTGATTTTTCTATATAGGAATCGCTAGCAGAAACTTTTTTTAAGTTTAAAGTTTATGGATGCTCAAATCGGTCAAACCGAGAATTCACAAGGAGCTTTTATTGTGTATGAAAATGTGTTGTTCATACGGGGGGAAAGGCAAGAAATTGACTGAAAAACGCAGGAAAAAGTGGCTTGTAAACCTGCGCCTGTGGTCGGGAGGAGCCGAGTCGGATAATACGCGTGTGTGCAAATGGTTAATATAAGATATAGTAATATATTAAGATAGTAATAAAAAAAATATATAAATAGATACAGGGCTGCCAACTCTCACGCTTTCAGCATGAGACAGTCATAATTCACTCAGTGCTAAATGCCACAATGTAAATACGATATTATATGTGCAGTTTGGAGAGCTTCATTGATTATAACGGAACATTGTGAGATTGCGATAAATTGAAGTGAGTGACAGCTTTTTAGTGATTATATGGAAGCGCTATTTGCCCACTTTCTAGGCTATAATCAATTCAGAATTTGAATAAAAGTTCTACTAACAGAACCAACAGCCACATACCCTGTACATGCAGCAAAGTTTTCAGGAGTGACATATAAATGTGCAATTCACTTTCAAAATAGCTTGTTTGCAATCAGGATTAGTTGCTTAGCTTATATCCACAACCTCGATGGCAGGCAAGTATTTCAATTTAGTTGAAAAATCGCTCCTCTTCATAACATAAGGATCACGTCCAACATATTTTGTGTTTTTCTGTTTATACCTTTCTCTTCTAATAGTGTCTAAACCAGTACAGTACGGACTTCCTCCATCTAATCCATTCTGCTTTGTACTTGCTGGCCTCCATCTGAATTCCACACGTCATCAGAATCACATGATTGCAAACAAGCTATTTGATGAACAGAAAAACACATTTCCTTTGCAGAAGTTTTCAAAAGCAGCTTTTCAGATACAAAGTACAGGCATTCTTTATGGGGGAAAAGTGCACTTAATTGCGAGAATAAAAGTCAGAATTGTGAGATATAAACTCAGAATTACTGCAATTATATTTCTTAATTTCTAAATTTACATCTGAATTTATATCTCAGAATTTGTACTTTTCTTTTCAAAATTGCTATAGTTTATATCTCGTAATTCTGACTTTTTTCTCACAATTCTGCGGGGAAAACGTCCGAATTGAGAGACATAAACTCAGAATTGTGAGATATACATAATATAGGAAAAGACGAAATTTTGAGACACAAAATGAGTTTATATCTCAATTCTGAGTTTAATTGCGAGAATAAAACTCAGAATTGCGAGATATAAAAGTCACAATTACTTTTTTTTTTTTTTATCCCATGGCAGAAACGGACTGCCATAGCTATTATATAAAGTTAGAATCAGAATCTCATGATTGCAAACAAGCTATTTGATGAACAGAAAAACACATTTCCTTTGCAGAAGTTTTCAAAAGCAGCTTTTCAGATACAAAGTACAGGCATTCTTTATGGGGGAAAAGTGCACTTAATTTAATTTGTTTATATCTCGCAATTCTGAGTTTATCTTTTTTTTTTTTCTGAGAATTGCGAGAATAAAAGTCAGAATTGTGAGAAATAAACTCAGAATTACTGCAATTATATTTCTTAATTTCTAAATTTACATCTGAATTTATATCTCAGAATTTTTACTTTTCTTCTCAAAATTGCTATAGTTTATATCTCGTAATTCTGACTTTTTTCTCACAATTCTGCGGGGAAAACGTCCGAATTGAGAGACATAAATTGTGAGATATACATAATATAGGAAAAGACGAAATTTTGAGATACAAAATGAGTTTATATCTCGCAATTCTGAGTTTTATTTGCAGAAGTTTTCAAAAGTAGCTTTTCAGATACAAAGGACAGGCATTCTTTATGGGACATAAACTCAGAATTGTGAGATAAACATAATATAGGAAAAGACAAAATTTTGAGATACAAAATTAGTTTATATCTCTCAAATCTGAGTTTAATTGCGAAAATGAAATTTTTTTTTTTATATCCCGTGGCAGAAACAGACTGCCATAGCTATTATATAAAGTTAATATAGCTAATATATACTGAAAAAAATCTAACTGAAAAGTTAGAAGTCAAAAAGACCCAACGTGTCCACTGGCTCAGAATATGTATGGAGCCTGCTGACATATGGATGAATTAGGCAGCATTAGCATAAAAGAGTTTAGTAAAGAAAATAGCCCCATGATGGCCGAAATCTGCATATTGCTCTTATATTCACCTTTTTTTGTCTTGTCACCATCCTCTCAATCAGAACGACTGTATAGTCTAGAGATATTTTCGCTGGCTTCGCATTTACTATTCATTTCAAAATGACTGTATCCTGAATAGGAGATTAACTTTAGATTCAGGCTTCAACATGACAGGCGTTCAAATCTTTCCACTATTATTTGATAGTATTTCATGAATAGGGATGACTTCCTATCAACTCTCTCTCTCACTTTATCTTTATTTATTTAATTGTGACCAGTTATAGCACTTTAAAAGTGTGCATTTTCTGCATGAACTTTTCACGAGAAATGAGGTTATTTGATCCTTCGACTTCAAAAGGAGTGTACGTGTGAGTGCTACATCCACTGAATTATAACGCTATCCTGTGTAGCTGGGTAAGAAAAAAAAAAAAACATAAATATCTTGTATTATGAATTATTTAAGGAATCATTGATGATGTCCTGTGATCGTGGATGGGGAGCTTCATTTTTTTGTTGCTAACAAATATGTATATGCTTATGAGGTGTAATAAATATCCAATTACGTAAAATACCTGTGTCATTAACCTAACAGTGTTCATATAGGAATCAGCGGGAATTAATAAACAAACGCAGTAGTGCCTTCCACATGTGGGCTTATTAAAAATGTGCCATCATTATATTTGTAGCACACCACTTTTGAACACAGTACATGTGCATTTTGTGGGAGGAAAAAACGTTGTATGGTATAAGCTAGTAGGATATAGTTTATAACTGAGACCACATTCTTCATTCCCAAACAAATCTGCAGCTTCTGTCTGGACTTGCTTATGACATGTTATTGACAGCCTTTTCCTCCAGAAGTTCTAACCGACAAATCTCCATCACTGTTTTACATGAAAATGGCAAATGGGATTTTCCAATTTCTTTGCCTGGAAATGGTAGTAGCTGCTATTTGATGAACAGAAAACAACTGTGAAGTGTGAAAACAAATTTCCTGAGGCTATTTTTGAAGAAGAGTTCAAAAGCAGCTTTTCCAGTACAGATAAAGAGCACATCCCTTGTGAAAAGGAGATAGATAGATAGATAGATGGATGGATGGATGGATGGATGGATGGATGGGTGGATGGGTGTGTGGGTGGATGGATGGATGGATGGGTGGATGGATGGATGATGGGTAGATAGATGATATATGGATGGATTGGTGGATGGGTGGGTGTGTGGGTGGATGGATGGATGGATGGGTGGATGGGTGGGTGGGTGGATGGATGGATGGATGGGTGGATGGATGGATGATGGGTAGATAGATGATATATGGATGGATTGATGAATGGATGGATGGGTGGGTGGGTGCAGGTGGATGGATGGATGGATGGATGGATGGGTGGGTGGATAGATGATATATGGATGGATGGATGGATAGATAGATAGATAGATATATTGCACTTGCAGATTGTATGATATTAATGAAATAAAAGCCCACTTAAGTACACTTTTAAAAACTGCACTTTGTAATAATGTCAAATTAAAAGTTTTACTTTATTTTGCATTTTAAGTCATCATGGTTTAATAATCGTGCATCAAAGAAGTACACTTATTTTGATTTGTTGACTAACATACTAAAGCACATGCAAAGTACTGGATTAGAGTTTGAAATGTAGTGTTATTTGAGATTACATTTAAATTTTATATATTTGAAATGTACTAAATTGCAATATACTGTAGTATGTGTAATTACAAATAGATTTAAAAAACATGACATACAAGTTTTAGTAGAAATGACCTTAAAGAATATTTTAGTTTATCATAAATGCTTGTCGCTACACTTTATCCATAGTATCCATCAAAGACAATTGAAGTAATTATGAAATTACATTAAAAAAAATACACTTAAGTCCTACTTAAGTGGGTCAAAAAACATATAAAGTTCAGTTTATTGCATGTAATATAAATTTAAGCTATAATACAGCTTTGTTTAATTACAAATAACATGCCATTAAGTGTCTGCAAACATTACATTCAGTTTGCTCTTAAGTATACTGCTTTAAAGTTTATGATTAACATAGATACTCTTTTTTAAAAGTATGCCAAAGTGTACTTCTTTAGCACCAGGGATCCAATGAACTTGCAAGAGCTTTTTCAGACCTGATGGTATCAAATGATTCACAGACAGTCGGTGAAAGGGAAAACTTTGGACTCTGGCAGGGTTGAGATGAGGGGATCACGAGAGTTTGTGATGCCACTGAAGAGGAACATGGCATGACAGATTCTCCCAAAGATATGAAGCTGCTAAAAATAGCCAGGAAAAATGCCCTCGCGTAAAGTATTTATTTTTCCACGCTGTCAAGGAATGACGACACTGTTTCCATATGCACAGACAAAAAAGATATAATTGTCCCTCAGGAGGATTCATGCGCTTCTTTTCACTTCACCTTTAAATTAGGGTTCCTTGCCTGAAATCGGGTGGAATTTGTTAACCGTGCCAGTTTAACATACTAATGCAAAATAAATATGCAGAAATATAAAGGACAAGTGAAATTGGATGTTTTGCATCGCAATGCTTCCAGGAAATATCAAGAAGACCTAGTTTGTCCCTCACCAGCACATATGCATACGCACTTTATTCTAGGTCTCTCTCACACTGACTCACGCTGTGCTATCTCTTTCCCCCTCACGCGCATAAACCCAACCACTGATGGGCTCCTCTGACTAAAGAATAATTCCTTATTTTCCCTTCCCCCTCACCTCCATCGTCTTCAGCCGTCTCAGGCTCCCACCCGACTGTGCCGTACACACTGGGAGGTTAAGAAAGCGGCCCTGAAACGAAGTATTATTTCGCTCTTACCCCCTGGTTCCTATCTTTCTCTCTTGACTGATGTGATGAAAAAAACAGCCTCTGCTGCGATGGGGAACCCGGTGCAAATTACCCCATCGCTACGATAGGTTATCAGCACCTCACAACGATGACCCCCTTCCCGAAAAATCTGTTGTCCAGGCTTTGCTGCTTTGGCTTCAGGGAAGTAGGAACACATTTTACTTTTTTTTCCTCAGTTCTGTTTGATCCCAGGCCTCACTTTTTGACTCCCTCTAGATAACAGGACAGGATTTGATAGTTCAGACCTAATACAAAGTCATCCTAGTAATGTTATATTACTAAGACGGTAGGGCAATGATATCGACTTCTTGGTTAATTGTAGCATTGCAAATAGTGAACTATGTTTTCAACCAATTCTAATCTGTTAAATGTGACTATAAGGCTTGAAAGGAATTAGATGTAATAAACTTTAAATATTAAAAACTATTATAAACTCATCATACTTTTCTGTAAAGCTGCTTTGAAACAATGCATATTGTGAGAAGCGCTACATTGTTTAAAAAATATTTTTCAAATAATTTTTTAAAACAAAGAACAAAGCTTTGATAAAACAAAGAACATTAAAGTATGTTTTACAGAAAATGTCTTATTTCTTATTATTATTTGCTTATCTCTTTAACTAATTTTAAAATGTTAAAGAATGCTTTGAATACACCTTGACATTTTGGGGAGACATAGTCATGAATTCATAAAAACATATAATATTTTAACAAAACTACTTCACTGCTTATTAATATTTGAAAAATGGTGTCTGTCTGCAAAATCAACTAAATATAACCAACATGAAGTAGCACAGTAACATGCAGAGAGAAAGAGAGAGAGAGAAAATG
Organism: Sinocyclocheilus grahami; assembly: GCF_001515645.1. Lineage (NCBI taxonomy): Eukaryota > Metazoa > Chordata > Actinopteri > Cypriniformes > Cyprinidae > Sinocyclocheilus > Sinocyclocheilus grahami. The sequence goes on along the minus strand of NW_015505885.1, from coordinate 125,602 downwards.
TGAGATTAACAGTAAATAATATCATTTGTGATTTTTTATTTTGTGTGTGTGTGTGTGTGTGTGTGTGTGTGTGTGTGTGTGTGTGTG
>NW_015505885.1:111651-125362 GCF_001515645.1 Sinocyclocheilus grahami | reverse complement strand
TTGTGTGTGTGTGTGTGTGTGTGTGTGTGTGTGTGTGTGTGTGTGTGTGTGTGTGTGTGTGTGTGTGTGTGTGTGTGTGTGTGTTTCAGTAAGTATTTTCAAATATTTCTACATTTTTGACAAGGAAATGCCCAAAGAAATATATTTAGTATTTGTTTATGATACTTATGAATGTTTATGAATGGTATTCATGGTTTTTTTTATAACTTCGGTAACACTTTACAATAAGGTTCATTAGTTGTCACAGTCTTCAGCGGGTGTGCCCAGGAGGGCCACCAGATGAATGTGTTCTGGGAGCACATGGCTTGTGTTGTGTTTGTCTGTTGCCATCTGCTCTCTCCTGTCTATTGTCTGGCCCCTCCCATCTTGTTACCTCGTTATTGTTTAAGTTGCTCCACCTGTGTCTCCCTCGTTAGCCTCCTCGTTTGGTTGTTCTCCTGGTGTCTGTCATCCTGTGCTGATCCATCATTTCTCATTGTGTGTGTTTCTTGTCTGCATGTGGTGCAGCTTTAGGCCTGCCAGTCTGTTTTTCCCCCTCGGGGTGGTTTGAGTTTGTTTTTGTTTCATTTTTATTATTAAAATAAATAACCATTTCTCCTGCAATTGAGTCCTCACTTTCTCCCCGCACGCACCATGACATTAGTTAACTATACTTTAGTGAACAATACTTCTACAGCATTTATTAATCTTAATGTTAATTTCAACATTTACTAATGCATTATTAAAATCAAAAGTTGTGCTTGTTAACATTAGTTAATCCACTGTGAATTAACATGAACTAACAATGAACAACTGTATTTTCATTAACTAACATGAACAAAGATGAATAAATACTGTAATAAATGTATTGTTCATTGTTTGTTCTTGTCAGTTAATACATTAACTAGCAATAACAAATGGAACCTTATTGTAAAGTTTTATCATAACTTCAAAATGTTATAATATAAATGAACAATATATGAAAAATAATGATTCAAATGTGTACACTAAGCAATATGTAAGTAATATGTTACATTTTTCTACTTAAAAAATCTATGTTTAATTCATTGTGTTGTAATTGTTTGTGAAACTTAATAGCAATTTCTGAGCGAAAACTGCTTCTTCGCCATTTTTTTTCTTCAGTGTATTTAATGTACAATAAAATGTGCCTAAATGTCCAGGGCTGTATAGCTGGTACCCTATGGTCAGTTTTTTTCCTGATTAACACCATGTTCACAGTCTGATTGAACCACTTGAGGCTCTGCTCTTTTATGCAAATTCACTGTCGCACCGCTTGCCCTCAACTGGAGGCCATCTGAGGTTTGCTCTAATGAACTATTGTTTTAAGAGCTGTATAAGCCACTAGGCATGAGGGGACATGGCTAAATAAGTGGGTAAATAACTAAGCTGGCAATTAAGAATACCCAACGAGTTACTGCAAGGAAAAGTGTCATTTAGTACGCAAATTAGAGCATAAGTAAGTGACCAGGAGCGTAAGTGAATTAGAATGGAAATAGACGAAGAGAATAAATGAATAAAAATGTTATGTAAGTGGGTTTGTATGTAAATGGGCCCACAAGTGTGGAGGGGGGAGTAAATAAATAGCTTAGTATGTAAATAAATTAATAAATGCATGACTTAAAGGAATGGGACAGAGTCGGGGAGCGAGCGAGTGAATGAGTAATGAGAGAGTGAATGAGTTACAAGATGAACTACTTATTGCATTTCAAAGGAGTGAGAGCTTACCGATTAGTTCTACACCCATCAGCTTTGAACTGCATCAAGCAAAATGGACTAGATTTTAAATTTTTAGAAGAAAATATTAGTGCCTGTATCGCTTCTATGATACTACATGGTCGCTAAAGTGTTTCAAGAGGATTTAGCAGGTAATTAATTGTCTTGAAAACATCTCCATCTGGAGCATTTTAAGACTTTATAATAGAGCGTTTTGGTAAGACTTTATAATAAGGTTTCCATGTTTAATATAATATATTGCTCATTGGTAATGTTAGTTAATGCATTGATGTTAAAGGGGTCATATGATGCTGCTAAAAAGAACATTATTTTGTGTATTTGGTGTAATGAAATATGTTTATGTGGTTTAAAGAAAAAAAAAACACATTATTTTCCACATACTGTACATTATTGTTTTTCCTCTATGTTCCGTCTTTTTGAAACGCGTCGATTTTTACAAAGCTCATCGGTCTGAAAAAGCGAGGTGTGCTCTGATTGGTCAGCTATCCAATGCATTGTGATTGGCCGAATACCTCAAGCGTGAGACGGAAATGTTACGCCCCTCACATACTGTTCATGCCGTGTCCCGGCCGGAGCGACGAGACATAAACATTAAAATCCATTACAAACGAGGCATTTGTTGCATCCAGTGGGGACATAATTACTGATTATAATGACTTATACTGTCTTTTTGCACGTTGCATTGCATCGCGCCGCGTAAACATAAAACTCTGTCTGCATTTGTGAACAGAGAAATGACAAACAACAAGTGTTATACTCTACTGCCCAAAACTCGCGTTTGAATCATCAGTGGCAAATCCTTTAAATGAAAACGTATTTACGTGAGTCAGAACTGCCGGCATTTTAGTCTAACGTTACTCTCCCAGGATCAGTAAACAGTCCTCCATAAAATGCGCTGCAAACATCTGGATATTTGGGTTAAACTGTTCTGGACCAGTGTTGTAAATACAACTTAACCACTGATTTCTAGTCGTGTCCTCTTTTGGAAGACCAAACAAAGTAGTTTCGCTTTCACAACGAAAAACACAGCGGCGCTGAGGCCGGGCTAGCGTGAGCGGAAGCCTCGGCTTAGCGTGAGCTGAGGCCGGGCTAGAGTGAGCTGAGGCGGCGGGGTCGAGAACGGCGCACCCGGCGGATCCGACGAATGAGCGGCAACCACATGTGACGGACCCCGGGCTGGATTCCGCTTCGTCCACGGTGAAAGTTGATGTATTCCCTCAGCGACCAGCACAGATCAGCTCTAGGCATGACGAAGCGGATATCGTCCTCTTTTGGAAGACCAAACAAAGTAGTTTCGCTTTCACAACGAAGCACACAGTGTCTTCACGACATGGCTGCAGCGTCAACAAAACTACAGTGAGACTAAAAGTTACGCCTTCTTTCTTTGCATGAACATTTGGCTGGCATTATGCAAATCTTCCCACATCATGATGTAGACATGTGGAGGCGTGTTAGAACGAGCCGTTTTAGGTAGGTGTGGCTGACTCTGAACTTTTATAAAGAATATCTCTTTGGATTTGAGACTTTAGTCTTTGCAACTTTACAGATCTTTTTATGCACTAAGAGCTTGTAACACTCCAAAGAGAAAGGAAAAATTGAAATCGCATCATATGACCCCTTTAACAAATCAGACCTTCTCGTAAAGTTCTACCATTGTTTTCTGTGTTCGCTAGTTATTGTAACTGTTTTTGCATATCTCTGCTGAACATATATCATCTTTCCTCGCGTCCAGATGATGTGCCAATTACTCTCTAATTACATGCGTCATCTGGTTGATAAATCCTGTTTACCGTACTGACAAGCCTCCCGGTGGTCGCAGCAGTCTCTGGAGAGAGGGATGAAGGGATGGACCTCCACAAAGACGACACCGAGAATCGGAGATCAAGCAGGGGCTGTTTCTGAATATAGCTCTTACCAAGCCAATGGCTGCATAACAGAGTTTGATACTGTGTTGGTGGTCTGGGTAAACAATATTCACAGTTCATTGGCATGTGGCTTTATCTGAAAAGCCTAAATAAGGATCATAGGCATCTTTCATCAAAATCGGCCATTAACTGTCATCACTATTCAAAATATAACATATCACTCTAAATCCTCCCTTACCAGTTTTCTAAATTAATTATAAAATTTGCTGACCAGAATCAGTATATGGCCAATCTGATCCTAACGAAGCCTCACTACTTTCAGACACTTTGAGATAGATTACACATTTGGGTATCAAATGTCACTGTTATTGGATCACAAAAGTGCTGTATTAAGAACATTTCCTGGGTTTATCTGTTCATTTGAGCTCCCTTCGTTTTGCCAGCTCAAAAAAATTCAATGAAAACTACTACCATTGAATCACCCAACCATCTCTACCTTAATTACACAGGAATTGTAGAGCTAGCACTTTACTACATGACTGCTCTTGAGGCCAACTGGGCCGCCACTCTTTCCTCCACTACTTTAATGTACCAAACTATCCTCCATAGACTTCATGTGTCACAACATTAGTGGCTTGCCTGAGAGATATTCGTTAACCAAGGCATGGGAACTGCTGTGTAGAACTAAACTGAAGTCAAAGAAAGCACATCTCACCATGAAAATGTTGTGGTTAACCACTCGGGGAAAGATTTAACATTAACCACAGGCTCATGTAGTAATGTATACATGCATTCTTCTAGAATGGTGAATGTTTTTAACACTGTTACTTGAAATCACTATCTAATTCCCATTTAATGAATCTGTTTATGACATATGTTTCATGAGTGAGTACATTATTTTTCATGATCAGGACTTTCTTGACTCCTGAAAATGTATTGGGTTGAGTAACTGTTTGAAATGCCTAATCAACCCCCAAAAACCTGCATATGTATAAAAATGTATAATAATGCATTTGTTTTGGGCTTAGGCTAAATTAAAATTCTAACCAGCTAAAGTGCACCAAGTGCATGGTAAGCTTGCAAAAAGTACCCTAACTATACATAAATGAATGAATGGATGTTTAATTTCACAATTCATTTCTTCAGTTACATACTAATATATGTAACAATTTCAAATACATTATTGGTCCTAACAGTTCAGGCAACATGCCTCATAACCCGTGAAAAAGAAGTGCATTTTACTGTATATATATAAAAACTAATGTATTAGTACAAATAAAAGAAGAGTAAACTTTCATTGCTGTTTCTTAACACACCTCAGTGCACGTTGTAATAAAATCAATAATGATATGATTTATATACATATTAAATCATGTTTTGGTTTTATTTTGTTATCGTTTAAAGTGCACTCATGTTTATGTGTTTACTAACATATTAAAGTACATGCAAAGTATTTGATTATCATTTTATTTGCAGTGTGTTATTCAAATGTTAATATATTTAAATGTACTAAATTGCAAGTGCATCAATATAAATATGTAATTAAAAATACAAATATATATATACATTACATACAGTATTGACCTAAAATGATAGGTTACCATAAATGCATACACTCTAACCATATTTCAACCAACCAAATTAGGCAATTACATATAAAGATGTACTTAAGTCCTACTTAAAAAAGCCAAAAAAGCACTCTGCAGTTCAGTTAAATGCATTTATTATACACTATAATACATTATCATTTCATTTCAAATATATTCCACTAAATGTCCTAAAACCGTTACAATCAGATTGCCCTTAAGTATATTTTTTTCTATAATAAGCATTATTTTTGCTTGCTAAATTGCACTTTTTTTTCCACAGGGGAAAGCCGGTTTTGTAGGATTTCTAATCAGGTAGATTCAACAAGTGGACCGAATTGTTCATGATATTGATGCAGAACCAGTTTTCCCAGTCTAGAACAGTCTTTTCTGTGATGGACGCACACAGAACGGTTTGAGAATCAGCAACCATGGAACCATGTCAATGCAAAAGCGGCATCAATGTTTTGGTTTCAATTCTTCCTTAACTATCAATCCACTGTTTAGCTGTGATGCCATCCGTACTTAGACATCTTCCATCAGTCTCTCTCTTGTGGCCATCTATGAATTCATGTCATTTTCTGTCTCCATGATCTATGTATTTATATTAAGAAGCACTAAATCTGCATGTCTTCACTCGCAGCCCAGGTACGCTAAGGCAATTTGGGGGAAGGGGTGGCATATAGGAGAAATTCCCTTTGTAAGGGGAAAAAAAGATGATGAACACTCTTTTTTATGATGCCGTAAGGGGTTTCGCCTGTATGCAAGCCAACAACTCACATGTAATTTTCCCTCTCTTCTCAATTAAGCCAGTCATGAGCAGCACACAACATTTCAATAACATTTCTAAAACCTTCTACCTGTGCGCCTCCCCTCCCCCATTTTTCACCATTTCAGGATATGATTTTAACATGGGGTTTCTTGCAGGCGCACCACTCAAATAGTGACCTAATTCTTCCCAAGCACGCCGACGCTGCTGAGCGACCAAGAGAGGCAAACTCATCTTCTCTCACAAAGGGAGTTTGAGTTCTAATCATACCAGGACAACATAAGAACGCCTGCTAATGCGTTTCAACTCCTCCGTTTTAATGCCGATAACAAGTATGACTGTTTTGATGTTGTGGCTTCAGTCAGTTTAATTCTACTTACTCTAGAACCGTCCTTCGCATTCTGTCACGAGAAAGTCATAAAAATATCTCGCTCGCATGCGAATGCATGTCATTCAGTGCTTGTAAACACATCCCTGCTAGTGCTCGTCTTCTTGCCAGACTCATGTTTTTCTCCATGCATCTTTCATGACTGCATAGTGATTCTAACGTGCTGTAATAACAGCCTCAGATGGGGGAGCGTTTTCCACATATGCTGCTCTGACAAGAAACCGAGCCAGTTTTTTTTCCTGCTTGACCGTGGTCCTTGGGAGGCTTCAGTGCGTCAAGCTTTCTCTTCGAAAAAATATCACAGGGCTTTCCCACTGAGCCCATACTTCTCTCTTGAGTTCTGTCCTTGGTGTGGATATGCTGTTGTGTCCCGCCATTGTTATTTCCAATTTCATAGCCAAGCCCTGGCTAGCACGCCCCAGCCTCGCTATGCCATTTACTGCAATAATACACACTGGGCCCTCCAAGGTAGCAATCGGCCACACTCCAAACCTCCTGTGAAATGGTTGAATTCGTCAATAGAAAGCCTTTTGTTCTGATAGACTAGGCTGAATAGCTTGCTTTGATTCCTCTCTCAAGATGACTTCCTTTCAGAGGAACTGTCTTCCATTTGCTGCTATTATTTTGGGTTTTATTGTATCCGTGGTACGTTGTGTGGTGAGGTGATGCATCTTAAGTGTTAAGTGCATTTCAGAGGCCCTCGTATTATCTCTCGGGTTGCTTTCATCAGGTGTTCTTATTTTGCAGAGGAGATCTAATGATAAGAACTATAAAAAGTGAACTAAAAAAAAAAACTGTAGTCATTTGTTGCTTCCAGACATCCGTGCAAACCAGATATGGAAATAACAGCAATGCATTGTGTTTCTATCATCCATCTGTGTCTACAAGCAGATATGAATATTACAGTATATTTTAATTCAAAAGCATTGTTGTAAAACAAAATAATCGTATATATGAAGAAAATAGTTGGATGCACGCATTTGTTTTGTTTCTCCATGTTTAAATCGAATTTGAAACATTAAGGAAGTATACATCCAAAAAATTGCTTTGCAAAAATAAGCACAGATGCCTTCAAACTGCAAGGTAAGCTCCCAGGGCTTTGCCCCAAATCTGCCTTCAAGTCCACGTTAATAAATGTTTTACAGTGCTGGTGTGTCTAAGCCATATCCAACGTAGCTGTAATGTACATTCCAATGCAATATACTAAAAGAATAATAAAACAATGATTTAAAGTGTGCTTTGAAGTAAAGCTTTTAATTTGATGTTATTACAAAGTGCAATTTTTAAAGGCATAGTCATGAAATTGTGAAATCTTTTCTGTCTTGAAGTACAGTTATATATACACTTTTAAAATTTGAAGTGCACTACAAACGCACATTTAATACAATTAAGAGCACTTCTTTTTTCACTAGTATACAGTATGTATATTGGATTATTTGAATGTGGCTGTTTGGTATTTGTTCATTGACAGTTTGGCCATTCATTTATGTTCAAAATGTGCTGTTCCTTTACACATTTCATGTCACCGTGAACTACGTGACAGGTTGTATGCTAGTTCTATCTGGAAAAGAACATCTCCTCCTCTCGGAAACGTTCAGCTGCCAGCACGAGGATGAAAATGAAAACAAATCAAAATCCATTTAAAAAGAATTCACAACAGAGCCATATTTTTAGCTCGCAATTTCTTAATTGCCATAAAGAGAACAATCAGATAAGGCTTGCAGCTTGTCTGTGTGAGTAAGAGAGAGAGGGAGAGTGGGGGTGGGGGGTCACGTGCCTTTACTACCATACAATGAGCAACCAACTATTTTCATCCCTCCAGCTCCAGCCTTGATTACAATATGGCATCACTGTGTCATCTAGTATTGTGTTTACACTACCATGTAAGAACCATCTGAGATAAGAGTGGTCACCTGTGGATATTGCACATGCCTTCATTACAATGACATGCTATCAGCTTCCTGAAATACATAAAACACACAAAATAGCCTGATATTTGCACTAGGGTTCTGTATTATATTAAAATATCATGAACGCCTTGCAAAGCACTATTTGTTCATACCTCACCAACCACATATTTTAAATTAGTTTCCTCAATGGTTTGGTCACGAAGACTGAAGAAGCAGCTGATAAACAGTGGGCTTTCAGCTTTCGTTTTGTTTTGACTGTCTACAAACCTCATGTTTTGGTTTTCTCTATCCGTGTTGCGTATACATGAACTGTTGCCACTGTACACCTCGTCACCTGCTTCTCCCCGGCGTCTGAGGGAGGAAGAAAATCCGTCGTGAGCGCATTACACACTATCTTTCAGCCGTTATGACTCCCCAGAGCAGCCAAGCCGATGATGTTGCTTCGTTTCCGGTGTCTCGATGTATGGAAGCATTACTTGAGAGTATGGGGTTGCTAAATGTGACACCCCTTGCGAAAAATAAGTTTATTCAAGAGTGCTATTAGTATATTTCTTTTAAACTAAAAAATAGGAAAGTATACTTTTAGTCTACTTTTTATGTACTTCTCAGAAATGGGCTTTAAGTACTTTTTAGAAATATACTTATATTCAAGTATACTTGACTTATAGCCTACTTAGAAAAAGTCTAAATATATTTGAGCTATACTTGTGTTCCTAGAATCCGTGTTTTCATTGTTATACTGTAGGGGGCGCTAGTACATATTTTCTGTAGAGAATTTCCAAAAAAAAACACAAGTGAAGAAGAAACCGAAACAACAGATGCTTCCACATGTATTCTAACACGATCATCAGACATAAAACAGCATCAAAACTGTGTAAAATTGATGTAATGTCGACCAATGAAGAGGTAATAATGACTGTCAAGCTTTGGGGTGTTGATCGACTCCATCTACGTTTTGATTATCATTCTGAATCCAATTAATAGTCTTTTTTTCAGCTTTTTGTTCAAAATGTTATTTCTTTTTTTATAATTATTTATGAAACTTACCCACTTTCAAGTGTTTAAAAAAAGAATGCATGAAGCTAGAATAAAATGTTTTTGTTTACAAGCAGATGCCCTGTTCTTCCTTTTGGTGTTTTGCATGTTCAAATATTCATATAACAAAATAAATACAAATTAATACCTAAATAGGGACATAGTAGTATACTTAAAGTATGATGTAAAGTTCACATAAAGAAAACTTACGAGTATACTTGCAGTATAAAACTACTAAACTAGTAGTTTACTAAGACTATACTTCAGAGTGTACTAAAAATGCTACTACAAGTATTTAATTAGTAAACTATCAGTATTCATATGAGTTCACTTTTAGTGTAGTTGCAGTACAAGCTAAAAACATTGATGTAAACTAGTTTTGTACTTAAAGTTTACTACTGTTATACTTAAAGCATACTTAAAAGTATACTTTTATATACTACAAAGTGGGCCAATTTAGTCCCAAGGAGTATTGAAACAGTACACTTACAAGTATACTACTAGTAAACTGATATTTGTGTACTTACTACATAAAATATACTTAAAAATATACTTTAACTTTACTTAAGTATACTTAATAAAATAAACTTGAAGTATACTACTTTTTGGTAAGGGACGGCATCCAATGAGCTCGAAATGAACCCAATCCCCAGTTAGTCAGCCGGCGTATAGCTTATATCATATATATATACACACACCATAGTATTTGAGTTCACTCACAGCAAACCCCTCGCACGCTGCTGACTGGGAGTATTCGAGTAAAGAAAACACCTCGGGCTATAGATTCAAAGTATTCTGTGAACCACCACAGTCCTCACAACTTATTGACCGTGTTCTCATATAACCAACCCATTTATCTTGTCTGTATTTACATTATTTTCCGTTGGCATTGCTCTGAGATGAACGATACCGCTGCAGATTTGCTTAATAAAGAGGCCTAGAGCAACTGTTTACTTCGGTGAAGTAATTAGGATTAAAAGCTTTTCTTAAGCGCACCAATATAATTACATTTGATAGGCCGAATGTGAAAGCTGTTCGCAAGGCGAAAAAAATATATAGCCTAATAGCATATCTGATGGATGCACTGATGGGTAAGAAGTCCCGTCGGAGTTGTAAATTATCCCTCTGACTGCACTGACCCGTGTTAGTATCTAAACAGACAGCATTTATGTATTTTTCTGTTAATATTTGGATTTCCTAACTACAGCGATGAACTAATTGTGTCAGTTCATTCCGAATAGAGTTCCGTTTCCTAAAAGAAACATAAAAAAACAACAATTTAATTTAGCATTTCATTATTAATCAGTTTTTAATGGCATACTTATTTTACACATTTGAACTAGGGCAAAAATTGATTTTTCGATTAATCGTTTTTTAAAATTATATAGATTCTCAAATGCCGTGAATCGATCTTTTCCGGGATTTATTGCAGCACACATTTAAAACAAGATCTGATTAACTTGAATCTTATCATTAGTCTTCTCCTCTAGATGTCACCCTTATTTACCTTGCGCGATGTTACAACAGAAATCCTGTCATTCATTCAGCACTTATCATGGCCATACGCGTGATTCACAAAGCTCAGGTGAAATGCTATAGTAATACTATAACTCTGCAGAAGCATTTGGTATCACGCATAAGGCGCCATGATTTCCGCAATGAATGAATGACGGATGGCGTGGTGCACTGTTTTGTTTACACATACTAAAGACGCTGTTTTCAGCTTCTGTCGTCTCACTATATGATGATATGAACACGAATGTCATCTCCAGCTGCTCTGAGAGTCACTTCATTAGCATTTTACCGTTTCATTTGAGAACACTACCGTCATATCACATATCAAAATAAATGTTTAGTTTAACGTTCTACTGTCAGAATATATTACTATTTAGCAGTCTTAAGACTCAATGCTACTACTGCTAATAAATATTAATAAATCTTTATTTTTAAAGGAATACTCACCATTTCTGTTTTCTTTTTAATTTTAACAGTAAACCTCTGTTGTGCCGCACTTTGTTTGCCAAAAAATAAAAGGGTTTGATTTTCATTTGGTTAGGATAAATTAAATTAATGTTTTATGCCTTCATCTGATTACCAGAACAATTCTGAACATTTTATAGGGCCCTATTATTGTTTTAAAAAAGTATAGGTTTAAAATACAGGCATGTGGTTCTTAATTTCTTTTTATTAATTCACCATTTGTAAACTGATGTTTACTCTTCATTTTTTAGAAATATCAATAGCATTTGTATTAAAACTATATTCACTGAATGTAATAAAAAAAAAAATCGAGAATCGAATCGAGAGCTTGCGAATCGAAATCGAATCGAATCGGGACATCTGAATCGATACCCAGCTCTAGTTTGAACTACACAAGACAGCAATCCCTACAACAGTTATTTGTTTTTGTTTCGAGTCGAACATAATGAAAGAAACATTTGCTGTCTCCAAATGATTCACACTGTTTTTGAACAAACCGGTGTCATTCGTTCGGGAATCGAACTGCGCTGGGCGCGCGTTATAAGTTTGATTCACTAAAAAGAACCGGCTCACAAGAATCATTCGTTCGGGAATCGAACTGCGCTGAGCGCGCGTTATAAGTTTGATTCACTAAAAAGAACCGGCTCACAAGAATCATTCGTTCGGGAATCGAACTGCGCTGAGCGCGCGTTATAAGTTTGATTCACTAAAAAGAACCGGCTCACAAGAATCATTCGTTCGGGAATCGAACTGCATTGGTCACTGTGGGTTCCGCGCTGTGCGCTCAGTAGCGGTGCTACTGTAGTCAGAGCATTTTAATAAGGACTCCCGTCCGCTTCGGAGGCAGAATGCACGCATAATGCAAGTCATGAGACTCATATTTATAAAGCAGAACGGGTTCTTGGTTCTCAACCCTAGCCGACACTAGCCGTATGTTGAGAGGAGTGCGTGGTTTTATAGTTAGGGACGATTTACTATGCGCGAGCCAGACTCCGCCTTCCTTACAGCACGTCGTTGGCGAGTAACAGCGAAGGGGAGTCACTCCCCTGCCTACTTTTAATAGCTTTGTCATGTGATGGAAAGCAGTTGTAAGACAGGTGCCCTCGGTTCATTGTCAGTGAGGGGCGCGAGGGAACGAGTGGATTTTCTCTTTTGCCTGTGATTTCTATTTGATTTTTTCGTGCCGTCATTCAGGGCTGGATGGCGTGGGACAGGTGTAATCAGGATTCGGTGTGGAGAGAACTAGAGGTGAGAACTGATGTGCAACTTATTTTTCCAGGGCTGGAACACATTTTTTATTTTTCATTTTTTTTTGGAGGAGATGGATCGCAGGAAACGTCCAAGACTGGCTTCGCTCGTAGTTCCCGTTATGTGAAGTCGACCCATCCTGTAAGATGCGCGGAAGACACGGAGGCTCTGAATGCACGGGAATACACCGGGTTGTGATAAAGTCTAATTTGTTGGCATAAATTATATGTGCAGTGATTTATCTGGTGATAGCGTGCGGCTTTTCTCAAGCTGTGTCGGAGTTGAACAGTGACAGTCTACTTAGGATGTCTTGTCGTGGGGAATCGTGTTGACATGCCCGTGGATGGAGTGCGCTCGCTCGCTGTAACGCAGGTGATGATGAGACAGGTATCTGCTTCAGTGAGAGCCTATAGTGCCACTGCCGATGTGCTGGAATCACTAATATGTTCTCGCGCGTCAGGTATTGTACACTGAAACTTTCCTATTAGAACACAGATACAGTCTCGGAGAAGGCTATATTTGCATGCATGCGGAGCGCGTGCTGGATTTATTATTGGACAGTATGTGCTGTAAAATCGAGGTTCAGCCAAGAAAAGCTTGTTATTTAGCAAGACCCCATCGCAAGGTTAAGCGTTGCTCTTATAATTCAACATCACAAACGATTGCATAGCTGCGCACGACGTTTATCTCGTGTTGAGTGCGAATCATTGCAATTCGAGACATTTAGGTTTGTTGAAGCGTGTTCGCACGACGAAATGTAAGATATGGATAATAACGTCGCACTTTCATGTCAATTATACACTGAGTGCAGTCTAGCTATCTATTGGTTTATTGCATTCTTAGCCATTTCAGATATTCATAAATCCGTGCTTTCAGCCTGCCTTGCTTGAAACTTTTACTCACTAGGCTATACCTATAGACAATTATCGCTGCGCTGTATCGGCACCTGTCTAGGTTGCAAGGTGCGCTATTCTTATATTCCTTTTAAAAGATTAGATAAGTGTCTCAATCAGAACATAAATCCATCTAAACGCAATCAGCAAATTGCTTCTCGGTTCCAATTCTAATCATATAATTTCCAGGTGCCCACATGTAGCTATGCTCTCTCTCTCTCTCTCTCTCTCTCTCTCTCTCTCTCTCTCTCTCTCTCCGTGTGTGCACATGTGCCTCTGTTTGTAGTTTATGTGGGCGCATGC
>NW_015505885.1:66106-111476 GCF_001515645.1 Sinocyclocheilus grahami | reverse complement strand
TCTCTCTCTCTCTCTCTCTCTCTCTCTCTCTCTCTCTCTGTGCATGTGCTCGTGATAAAGCATGTCCGTATTTTTTGAGAGGAAAGGGGAGAAGGCTTTTAACAAGATGTCGAGGCAGAAGCATTTGATGCATGTGATTTTAAATCTGTGACAGCGGAAGGAAGGGATTTGTGTCATAAATAGATCTAAACTAAATCAGACACCGATGAGCAAGTTTGACGAGCGAGAGTCTTCTTTGATTTCAAACTGTGCTGTCTCGTCTTTTTATTTTGATTGCTTACTGCGACGTTACATTTCTGTCAGTAGTACCGAGAGCAATAGGATTTGGGAAGCGGTATCAGCCGTCACGGTAACATTTCATACAATATTTGTACAAAATAAACATGTCACTGTTCTCTATCACTCTACAGCAGCCTCCGCCGTTTGTCAAAACTCTATACACCTGTGCGCACAGACTCTCCGCGAGCTGCTGCTGGTTTAGCCTCCGCTTCGCCTCTATTTTACTCTCAACATACTCAGAGATATGAAGTACAGTAGCTGGCCAACCAGAGGGCGTGGCTGTCGGGCTCCTCCCCACGACGGCCCGCCCCTCCCCTGCCTCAGCCAATCACAGAATTGTTTGTTTTCTGGTTGGTTATGTTGTTGGAAATGCAGCAAACGCAATGCACACAGCTGAACACGCACTTTGGTTAGATTTATGTTCACTTCATTTGGTTGTTAGGCTAGTATGTTTAATTTTTAAATATGAAACCCAGATTAGCACTACACTCTAAAAAATGCTGGGTTAAATACAACCCAGTGCTGGGTAAAACAGAGACAAACCCAGCAATTGGGTTGTTTTGACCCAGCGGTTGGGTTAAATGTTTAACCCAACCTTCTGGGTAGTAACCCAACCGCTGGGTCAAAACAACCCAATTGCTGGGTTTGTCTCTGTTTTACCCAGCACTGGGTTGTATTTAACCCAGCATTTTTTAGAGTGTAGTTATTACATTTGTTTGTGAAAGGAGTATGTTTTGCATGCTAGACACAAAGGTATCAATTATGTAGCAAAGTTACACTCTCTGTGAATCAAATAAAGGAAGAGTTATTGGTTACATCAGTCACACACTGTGCAAATGGACAGGTGCAGAGATTTGAGATATGATCGGGCATGCTGTGGACCAGTTTGTCAAAGTTTTGACTATAAAAACTGCTAAACTGATATAATTAAGTGTGTGAAGTATTTTGGAAGCTCAAATAGTTATTATTATTATTATTATTTATTGAAATTTATTGTTTTACTTTCTGTTTTTTTCGTAGTTCATTTTAGCCTTCAAACAGTTATGCCCAAGGAACAATTTGGAAGTAACTTCATATCCTTTTTTAAAAATGATGCCATCTTGAATACCAAACTGCCTCAAATGCCATAGTGCCAAAGGTTTCATTTCTATATTATGTCAGATTTATTAGAGGTAATGAAACATGACTATGTTGCTGCAGGAAACTAAGCATTGTATGCATAACGTTTTAAAACTTGGCAAAGCATTATTAGCCAAGTTGTACATATTATTGGATTTAAAAAAATGAAAAGCAACGGGGGAAAAAAATATGGGCTTTGGCTTAAAAAACAAATCAATAAAAGCAATGGAAAATAAATAGGTTTGAGAACGAAACCTTTGTATGTTTGCTTTTCAGTAAAGCAGTGGCTTTTTATATCTCACATTTGATTTGTCATCATTTTGTTTGCATTAAATAAATGGGTTTGCCAGCTTATTCCAGTAACCTTTTTGTATGGAGACTGCTGTCCAGATACAAGGTGTTGTAGAACCTGACCAGCATTGAATGATTTCATATCTGTTGATCACACACTGTAAAAAATGACTGTGAATTTAACGGTAAAAGACTGTAAAAATGCTACAGTAAAAACCTGTTAAATGGTTAACGGTAAATTCCCCTACTATATATGGTAAAAAACTGTATTTGAGATTACATGTATTGCACATAAATTTTACGGTAGTATACCGTTTTTGGAAGTGAAAATGACCGTATAATTTACAGTGAATAACCGTAAATTGACATTCTCAGAATTCCCTGCGTTACATTTCAAATTTGATGTTTTTTTTGTTGAAATGACTGTTTCTTCTTAGTTTTTTCTTATCAGTTTTATATATTAGGGTTGTGTGTTACACCTAATGTTGTTAAATGAATGTTTATTGCATTATTTCAGTTTCATGTGTGTTACCGTGATGGTGTTTAGTGTTTTAATATATTATTAGACCTTCTATATATATTATTATTTAAAAGCTGCATGTGATGGGCTTTGGTTCATCATGTGACTTTCTCATCACCACCTGCATTGGGTGGTTATCAGTGTATTACAAAGGTACAAAACAGATTTCAGTACTTCAATAGGTTGGTATATTAACATTATATCAGTTAATGAAATTACGGTATTTAACTGTAAATTTAAGTTAAAACAGTAAAACCTAAAACGTTGCTACCGTATTTTTCACGGTAAAATTCTGGCAACCACAGCTGCCGGTTTTTTACCGTAAATTTTGCTGATTTTTTTTTTTACAGTGGCACTATTAGCAATTTGATACCGTTTATAATTTGTGTTTGAGATCACACAACTGCTGCAAAGAGTGAATAGTAAAGGTTAACAAATGGTACAACAAGGTGAATTCCATTGAACTAATTCTACTCAAACTGGTCCTGCAAGTAGATTACACCATGCCATCATAACTTAATTGAATAGTGTGTGTGAAGAACGGTAAAATTCCGGCAACCACAGCTGCCGGTTTTTTACCGTAAATTTTGCTGATTTTTTTTTTTTACAGTGGCACTATTAGCAATTTGATACTGTTTATAATTTGTGTTTGAGATCACACAACTGCTGCAAAGAGTGAATAGTAAAGGTTAACAAATGGTACAACAAGGTGAATTCCATTTAACTAATTCTACTCAAACTGGTCCTGCAAGTAGATTACACCATGCCATCATAACTTAATTGAATAGTGTGTGTGAAGCCATGAAATATGTGGCTTTTTAGGAAACTGAGCACTCATTTTTACAGAAACACTGAATGAAGATGGTTAACATCTTAGCAAACATGTGCTCAACAATCTCTTTTCTCTTTCAGTGTGCTGCCTTGGTTGGTGAAGACCAGCCCCTTTGCCCTGACCTGCCTGAGCTTGACCTCTCTGAGCTGGATGTCAGTGACCTCGATGCAGATATTTTTCTGGGCGGACTCAAGTGGTACAGCGACCAATCAGAAATAATTTCCAGTCAGTATGGCAATGAAGCATCGAACCTGTTTGAGGTAAAGAGGGTCATGCGGTGTTTTCTTATCTGATTGTGCATGCTTGTATATTGTAAAATTAGATATGATTCCAGCCTCATGCAGTTTATTGCGCAAGTGAGGAATTCATCACAAGCTGGGATAGTCAGTCAGTGCAGTTTATTAGCTAAAAACAGAGCTTTACTCAAAGGGAATGACCATTTATCCATGCTATCTGATAATTGGGGTGAGGTATTATGATAAGCACGCAACCTTTGTCCAATACTGAAGATCAGTGTTTGTACCTTTTACTACAATCTTGGGTTTGAAATGCTGAAATCTATGGCTGTTTATATGAGCTTTCCTCCTGATGTTCCAGAGTAATGTTCAGTAATAAAAGAGAGCAACAGTGTCCGCTCACCTTTTTCAGTGGCCTTGGTTCCGGAAGGAATTTTCTAATTCAGTTTTCCCATAGGGATTTTTTTTTTAAAGTATTAATTTATGAGTTATCAGTCTTAAACCAAACCAACCAATTACAAACTTGGATTTGAAGAAGAAAAAAAGTATTTGAAAATTAGTACAAGCTTTTTACACTCTGTGGTGGTAATGGTACCATTTCCCAATGGACAAATCAGTCAAAATCTGATTCATTGAACTCTACTGAACTGATGTTTTTGTTTATTATGCAACTAGTCTGCATCCTCACCTTGATCTAGAACACTTTTAACCGGCTTGTTCCTGCCCGGAGTTGTCATGTTGAAAAAGGGAAGAGGTAAAACTTTAAACCTGTTGCACTCGCGCTTCTTCGTCACTGACAAAGAAAACAAAGTCCAGAGGAAAAGAAATGAGGCGGCTGAAACAAAGCAGCCCTGGCCCTGGCTAGTTCGTTATGTCTTATCTGGGCAGATAGAGAAGAGAAATGATAATGCTTGCAAATCTAGTTCAGGGTCTGACGCCCGATTTGGGGTTTTGTGTCATGGTGTGATTGGGAATTCTTGAAGGACTGTGTGAAACGCTTACCTAGACCGTGTGGTGGGAGCATGATTTTATGGGGCCCACAATTACGGGTGGCAAAAATTATACTGTATGTGGGTGCATGTTAATTAACATGGCAATACTTTACATGCATTACTGCACATGTAATAGAAGCATATTTGAAATTATTTTAGATATAGTAGGTTTCAAAATGTTTTTGTGGACCCTGATTTAAAATTTCAGTTTAAGCACAATGTGCTAAAGCAGCTGATCCTAGTTCAGTGAAATGGGACATGTGGTGTCAATAGTGATGAATGTGTGTATTGGATATGCATTTCCAATACTGGCCTATGTGGGTCAGTACAGTGCCCAAGAGCAGCGTGAAGACAGGTTAATGAATGTCCAGCTCTTGTGTAAAGCTAGATTCATTGAACTCTACTGAACTGATGTTTTTGTTTATTATGCAACTAGTCTGCATCCTCACCTTGATCTAGAGCACTTTTAACCGGCTTGTTCCTGCCCGGAGTTGTCATGTTGAAAAAGGGAAGAGGTAAAACTTTAAACCTGTTGCACTCGCGCTTCTTCGTCACTGACAAAGAAAACAAAGTCCAGAGGAAAAGAAATGAGGCGGCTGAAACAAAGCAGCCCTGGCCCTGGCTAGTTCGTTATGTCTTATCTGGGCAGATAGAGAAGAGAAATGATAATGCTTGCAAATCTAGTTCAGGGTCTGACGCCCGATTTGGGGTTTTGTGTCATGGTGTGATTGGGAATTCTTGAAGGACTGTGTGAAACGCTTACCTAGACCGTGTGGTGGGAGCATGATTTTATGGGGCCCACAATTCCTGGTGGCAAAAATTATACTGTATGTGGGTGCATGTTAATTAACATGGCAATACTTTACATGCATTACTGCACATGTAATAGAAGCATATTTGAAATTATTTTAGATATATGTAGCGAATTTAGCTCACAACAAGAAATATGAATAATTAACCATAACTAATTATGATTAATTATTAATATTTTAGTGAGAGCCGGCTCGCATTCCACAAGGTTGTAAATGTATCGGGTTACCATAAAACCAGGGTCTTGTTCGGCGTCCTGGGGTGTTACAAAGTATTTGTGAAATCTAGCTAACAAAATATATATTGTGTGTTGGAGTGTTCCAGACGCTACATATAGTAGGTTTCAAAATGTTTTTGTGGACCCTGATTTAAAATTTCAGTTTAAGCACAATGTGCTAAAGCAGCTGATCCTAGTTCAGTGAAATGGGACATGTGGTGTCAATAGTGATGAATGTGTGTATTGGATATGCATTTCCAATACTGGCCTATGTGGGTCAGTACAGTGCCCAAGAGCAGCGTGAAGACAGGTTAATGAATGTCCAGCTCTTGTGTAAAGCTAGTTGGCAGGACTTTTTCTTCTTCCCGTTGCACTCATCCAAACCCCTGGCAATGTTTTCTTAACCTGTCTGACTGCAGTATAGTTAATGGGTGGCCTGGCGAGTTCTGTGATGTCACACAACAAGCAGGCCACACACGGACATAGAGACTCAACCGCCTGTGCTGTTTAGAGTCTGAGAGACCACAAGGCCATGTTAATAGCATTTTTAACAGTTTTGCATTATATGTCTTTAATGGTATTCTTTGATTTGTATCTATACATCACAAAAACAGTAAAAACCCATGTTTAATAGTCAGAAAAATTATTTTTTTAAATGTAGAGTTTATTGAACCATTAGACAAAATATAACAAATAAATTTGAACTTTGGTGGACATTCTGGTATTTATATAGTCAAAAAGTAATATGAAATTCTGATAGCTTTGTAGGCAAATAAAATAAATCTTTATAACAGAACAGACTAGTTACATAAAATGCATATAAATATCATTTGTCACTCTATATTTCAATAATATGCCTTAGTAAGATATTTAATGCTTAGCTTTATGACCAAAGCTCTGTAGTTATAAAACATGTAATGCAAGGCAGTACAATGATAATTGAGAGATGAACGAATAAACATTCCTCAAAAGCCTGATGATCATATTTGATACATTTTAACATGATTTTTCTAGAAAAATATGTATGGATAATCAAGTATATCAAGGTTGCATTTTGAAATATTACTAATAGTATGAAAGTTATCATTAAGTTTACTCAATAAAAATCATTAAATATTTCACAGCAAAAAGACACATGATCCACGACCTGAAGATGGACTTTTTAAAAAAAAAAATATAATTATACTTTACAAAGTTGACAAAAACAGTATGAACCATAAATCAGACGACAGAAGGCATGTAATAGATTGTGTACAAAAGGGTTTGAGCAAAGTTTTGATCATGCTGATAACTTAGAGGCCTTTACATATCAAATAAGTGACCCTGGACCACAAAACCAGTCATAAGGGTCAATATTATTAATTGTTAGGATAGGACAATATTTGGCCGAGATACAACTATTTGAAAATCTGGAATCTTAGGGTGCAAAAATATCAAAATATTGAGAAAATCGCATTTAAAGTTGTCCAAATAAAGTTCTTGGCAATGCATATTACTAATAAAAAATTAAGCTTTGATATATTTACAGTGGTCAATTTACAAAATATCTTCATGGAACATGATCTTAACTTAATATCCTAATGATTTTTGGCATAAAAGAAAAATCTATCATTTTGACCCATACAATGTATTTTTGGCTATTGCTACAAATATACCCCAGCGACTTAAGACTGGTTTTGTGATCCAGGGTCACATATGATGCAGGCTTAACATGCAAAAAACTGAAAATTACAGCTACATATACACAAAAGCACCATCAAATATGCTTACGTATATTTGGATATGCACAACAGACACGCAGCTTTAGCACACACTTGTAAGCGACATGAAGCTTTTCTCATGATTATGATTCATCATTTTATGTCTTACGCTTTCCTGACATTTTGTACATGATGTTCCATTATTGCAGGGCCGTGTGGGGCAAGCCGGCAGGCAGATGAGAGTGAGCGATTGCAGCAGGCAGGGAAACGCAGCCTAGAGATTTCGTGTGACGTGACGGCTTATGCCTTTCAGTGGAAGTTCAGCCCTAGTTATCAAGCCCATCTCAGGGACTAAAATGGATCTCTGGAGGTGGGGGCCGACAGGCAGCTCGCTCTGCCCCAGGGAGATGGCCTGACAGCGCGGTCAGCCTTTCACCAGCAGCCGCTCTCTCGGGAACAGGGCCGTGGGGAGCTTAGAAGCACTCAGACATGTAAAACCATGTTTTGAGTCAAATAGATTTACTCTTTTAGGCATCGGTTGAAAGTGTAGGGCTGCTACATTTGATTGAGCTGCTTTTATTCCGTAAATGTAACATTTATTTCTCATGCATAGTGATAAGTGTTAATCTGCGCACAAGTTTATCATACAGTATGTTACATTTCGTACCTTTTATGCAAGTTAGATAGCATTTTTTAGGTCAATCCATGGAAGACGCTTTCATTTTTAGGCTGATATAATAAATATCGTAGCTTGTGCTAACAAAAAAAGTACTATTGTGTTACAGTGATTACATGGCACATGGGACTAGGTGGGCGCTAAAGTTTTTTTTTCTCTGATTGGTGGAGATTTCTCTGCAGAATCATGAGCAATGTAGTTTTTCATCTGGCATTTCGCTGTTAAATACTATCAATTAAAAAAAATAAGTTGAAATAATGCTGACTGAGGCTTCAACAAAAATATAGCATTGCTTAAAAGCCTCATAACACAGTAGGTCTCTCTTTAATGGCTTTTAATTATCGCTTAAAATCAATTCCACTATGGAGAAAATTAATGCCATTTTTACGTGGTGGTAATGGTAGCATTTCCCAGTGGACAAATCAGACAAAATCTGATCCACTGAATTTCACTGAACTCACCAGTGCTGTTTTAGTTTACTATAAAACTAGTCTACATCCTCACCTTGATCTAAATTGTCCATTTTTAACCAGGGTTGTGATGTTGGAAAAGGGAAAAAGTAAAACTTGTTGCATGCATGTGCTTCTTCATCACTGACAAAGAAAGCAAAGTGCATAGGAAAAGAAATGAGCCGGTTAAAACAGATGAATGTGAATCTCACTTCATATCGTAAGTGCGATGTACCAGGTGAGCTACTGAGCAAGTTTACTACACACACAAATGACGTATATAGAGATGATTATGTGATGCAAAAGTTACAATGTATTCGTTTACAAATCATGCACTATGATAAAAGTGTTTTGAGGTCATGACATAATATTTTGGAAGGAACTGCATGAAAATAAATCTTTTTTTTATCGATAATCTGCCCCATAATCATCATTTGTGTGAAAAGGAATAACAGTTGCTAGTGTTTTATTGCCACTAGTCTTTATTTTAGCTGGAAAATTAAGTGAATAGTATGCATAGGTACGTTTTGTTCTAGAGTTTTACAAAAATGAATGTAGAGGCACGTATTTCCAGTAAGCCTATGTTGTTTTTTATTACTGATTATAAATACATAAAAAATATTTCTATTAATTTATACTAAACACTTTAAGGTATACCATTGTCCAAACATGACATTACTACGATACCATATTCAAAACACTATGGTATGCAGAATAGTGAATGAGCAAAAATAGCAAAATTGAAGAAGTATATAACCATTTCCACTTAGGCATTAAGTTGGCTTGATTAGCAAGTAAAAATGGTGTTGGAATATTAATATGTTGTTAGTAAAACGTGCATTTGTTTGCAGAATAACTTTCAATTTTCAGCCATCAATTCAATGTAATTCTGTCCTAAACTCCAACAGTTATGTGCCTAAAACATGGCATAGGGATTTTAAGCAGAGGTCTAGTCCTAGATGTAGTCTTGATCGCTCTCTCATTTGATAAATAGGTAAACAGGTGACCGGAGTGTAACATGCTGTCTTTTTGGATGGCCTTTAGCTCTGAATCCAGGCTAGAGTTCTTGCTGCTAAAGACTGTACTGTATTAGGTCACCCAGGGCTGTTCGGTCGGGTCGTGTGATGTTTATATCCAAACATGAAACTATGCTGCTAGCGAGTGTTTGGAATTACAACTTGTTCATGGAGTGAAAGCGCTTGCTGTGCTTTGTAAGGTGACTGCAGTTACCGATGACCGGTCAAAACTTTGACCTAGCTATTGGAGATGAGCCAAAGTGTGTATTTGTAGGTGTGTGTGTTTGGAGGGTCGGATATCTACGTGTGAAAACGACTCCGCAGATTAATTGCTGAAATAAATCCCTCGCACACTAAAGTACACACATTCACACTTACACATAAACACATCCATGTAAACAGGTCCTATTTGCTTCTTGCTCGTCTAGTAATTGGTAAATCTATCAAACAGTCAAAGAGAAATCAAGATCAAATCAGCCAAATGTACTGTAGGTCTCTCACAAGACAGAAAAAACGCTCACAAGCACATCCACGCCGAGACACACGCACATGGTGTTAACGGTGACTGCTGATGGCTTCGCATTTTTAATTTGCAAATTTATGCTGACATTTGAAAACACACCATCAGTTTAACTGCACAAGTTCAGCTGGGCCAAGCATATTATCATTTTGTGCTGTATAATGTGATTTCCTCAAGTGACACACACACACACACAGACACAGGTCATGTTGGTATTGGTGGTTTACCGGGACTCTCCATAAGCGTAATGGTTTTTATACTGTACAAACTGTATTTTCTATCGCCCTACACCTAAACCTACCCCTCACAGAAAACTTTGTGCATTTTTAGATTTTCAAAAAAACACCATTTAGTATGTTTTTTAAGCCTTTTGAATTACGGGGACACAGGTAGTGTCCTCATAAACCACCTTCATATTGTAATACCTGTGTCATACCCATGTCATTATACATATCTGTCCTCATAAACCACCCAAACCAGCACACGCACACACACACTCGACACATTGACTTGGCCATGCTTCTCGAAGCGCAGACAGTTTACATGTTGTCAGGCATCAAAAGCATCACTAAAGCTGCTGCTGTCATTTTTCAAGTGTGTTATTTATCACTAGTATTCATTCATATTTTGAATTAGCTTTTATTTTGATATTTTCAGTTTTCATTTTTTTTTTATTTTGTTGCGTGATTTTGTCATTTTTTAATATTTCCTGTACAAACTGTATTTTCTATCGCCCTACACCTAAACCTACCCCTCACAGAAAACTTTGTGCATTTTTAGATTTTCAAAAAAACACCATTTAGTATGTTTTTTAAGCCTTTTGAATTACGGGGACACAGGTAGTGTCCTCATAAACCACCTTCATATTGTAATACCTGTGTCATACCCATGTCATTATACATATCTGTCCTCATAAACCACCCAAACCAGCACACGCACACACACACTCGACACATTGACTTGGCCATGCTTCTCGAAGCGCAGACAGTTTACATGTTGTCAGGCATCAAAAGCATCACTAAAGCTGCTGCTGTCATTTTTCAAGTGTGTTATTTATCACTAGTATTCATTAATATTTTGAATTAGCTTTTATTTTGATATTTTCAGTTTTCATTTTTTTTTTTATTTTGTTGCGTGATTTTGTCATTTTTTAATATTTATTTTTAGCTTGAATTTCTTTTTATTTCAATTTTAGAACTTAAACCTATTTAGTATATTTATGTCAAGACTCCATCCTGCTCCCAGAGGGCTTCCTTCCTGCCGAGTTTAGCTCCAACCTACTCCAACACACCTGCCTGGCGGGTTACAGTAATCCTGATGACCTTGATTAGCTAGTTATGGTGTGTTTAATTAGGGTTGGAGCTGAGCGCTGCAGGATGGTGGCCCTCCAGGAACAGGACTGGACACCTAGGTAG
Organism: Sinocyclocheilus grahami; assembly: GCF_001515645.1. NCBI lineage: Eukaryota > Metazoa > Chordata > Actinopteri > Cypriniformes > Cyprinidae > Sinocyclocheilus > Sinocyclocheilus grahami. The sequence goes on along the minus strand of NW_015505885.1, from coordinate 100,404 downwards.
TAAATTGGTAGTATTTTTCCCGTCCATGAGAGTAGTAGCATTGGTGCCACCATTGGTCAGTGAAGATAATTGCTTAGGGCTGTTTCGTCACAATTTTGAAATCTGTTTCTCATATGCAGCGCATCAAAAAGAGTTGGGCAATTTCGCTGCCGTATCAGGGCGACCTCTTAGTAGCAATAGTCTGGAAATGTGACAGAGCCCTGTCATCAATAAGGAGCCTCTGAATTTTTGGCGGTGAAGCTTGTCAAACAACCGTAGAGAGAGTCTGAAATTCAGCGGGCATAAGCAAATATATTCACTTTGCAATGAAGGAAGCGGAAAAAAAGCAAGGGAGTGCGAGGAGGAGAGAAAGAAGAGGGAGGGTAACATCACTTGTAGTTTGAAAATAGTCACCGCAGGGCATGTTTGGAGAAGCACAAGTTAACATAAAGCTTGTTGCTCGGCTTGCTTGCGTACTCTTGCATTCTGCTTCTTTCTCAGGCTCTGGTTTCCTGTCCTGTATTCATTTCTATGCATCTGTCATCTTTCTCTGTCCTCACAGCCATTTTGTTATTCTTTCATGCTTGCTTTCCCATCCCTTGCTGCCTAAAGCGGGGGTTGCATGTGAGATCTTTCTTCAGGGGCCTGTAGCCTCAGCTGATCTTGATTCTTTGCCACCTGATGCTCATCACAGAACCAATTTAACACCCCACACACCCCTACAGGGGAGAGAGAATGGGGGGGATTTGTTACCAAGGGAATTTGAAGTCTGTGCTAGAGAAAGAGTAGGAAAGAGTATTTTAATTATTTATTTGTGCCTTTTATTGGCATTTATTGACATAAAATACCTTTTTTTGTTAATATTAGTACTAAGGCAACGAAATTTCAGCAACCCAAAAAAATGTTTTTAAGGGCTGAAATCGCGGGGGTTGCATGTGAGATCTTTCTTCAGGGGCCTGTAGCCTCAGCTGATCTTGATTCTTTGCCACCTGATGCTCATCACAGAACCAATTTAACACCCCACACACCCCTACAGGGGAGAGAGAATGGGGGGGATTTGTTACCAAGGGAATTTGAAGTCTGTGCTAGAGAAAGAGTAGGAAAGAGTATTTTAATTATTTATTTGTGCCTTTATTGGCATTTATTGACATAAAATACCTTTTTTTGTTAATATTAGTACTAAGGCAACGAAATTTCAGCAACCCAAAAAAATTTTTTTAAGGGCTGAAATCATTGACCAAAATGGTGAAGTAAAATTGGATTAATTGGATTAATCACTGCGTACATCACTTACTACATTTTCATATTGCATGTATGTTGCAAATGCATGTTGATAAAGTGCAAAAAGCACAGAAAAGTCAGCACACTCTTCCTCTCTAAATATATCTTGCCACAGACTTGCTCAGTTATTTTAGTCGAGTATAAAATTAAACTTATTTTAGCGCAATGCTTGATTGACAAGTGAGTAGGCGGCCTTTTACTGTTGTCTGAGGCATATGAGGACAGATTAGCATTTACACTACAAACACAATGTGGTCACATGTGTTTCCCTGAGTGAACCGATACCATGCTATTCTTTGAAGTACCATGTAAATACCTTGGTATATGAAGTACCAAAAAGTTTATCTGATGCTGTATCATGTTACAGCCACAACAATTCTGCCTGTAAAATTTATGTTATAGATAATTCTTTACCAAGACTTTATATCTGCTTACAAATCTTATCTAATTCCTTCAATCTTTACCTTAAGCTTTGACCTTAACACATATCTCCCGTGTGTGTGCGGCATGCTGGTACTGTTCAAATGGCTGTAACAAGGTTTAGCTTCCTTTGCTCTGGGGCACACTGTGTTCTGCCAGTTTAGTGTCAGCTGACAGCCGCTACCCAGAACAGAAGCACCACAGGTGGTGTCACACATGAGACCGTTTTTCCATGTCTGAGGGCAGGTTACACATGGGGTTTTCCTTGGACATGGTGGACATCCCCTTAAATCATGTTTTATGAGTCTGGCTCAGACGGATAGTGCCCTGATCTGGTACCAAATTTCATCTGAGTTGTGATAAATATCCTACTTGAACAGTACAACCAGTACTACTCGAGGATTTAATGATGGCTTGTATCAGGGGTGGGGAAACTTGGCCCTTCCAGGCCACTTTCCTTCAGAGGTTAGCTCCAACCCTAATCAAACACACCTGAACCAGCTAATCATTGTCTTCAAGACTACTAGAAGGCTAGAGGCAGGTGAGTCATATCAGGGTTGGCTCAAATCTCTGCTGGAAAGTAGCCTGGAAGGGCCAAGTTTGCCCATTACTGGCTTATATTATGCTTGTATGTTCATGCTTTGAACACAAGCTTCGCATTATTGACAGCATTGACGTGTGCAATCATCCAAACACACACAGGCGTGTAGTCGGTACAGTAATATTCACATTTTGTAACGTGTCACCAGTTGTAAGTGCGGGATAACCATTGTAGGCTATTTTTAGTCTGGGACGTTAATCTCTTCTAAGAGCCTTTTAGGGCCTGTCTCTTTCTAACCTGGCCGGAAACGCTAAGCCAATAAGCCCCAGGCGTCTGGCTCAACTCTAGGCCAGGAGAGAAAGTGAGTCCCGGTACAGGCGATTCCTGGATTATTTAATACTTCAGCATGGCAGGGAGGGGGAGTTTGGATCTCTGAATTCCAGGAATGCTGGTTCTTTTAGGGCTTATGCACTGCAGGGTACAGAGTGTTTCAGACGTAGCTTAGTGGCGTGATATTGCATGATTGTATGGAGGAGGTAAATTAACAAACAAAATGCTACATTTCTGCAATGAAGAATGAGCTGATTGGGTGCATTGCAGGAGATACATTTGATGCATGCTCAGACTTGCATGAGCACTTTTGATAGCTCTGTCTGCCAGGTAAAATTAAATGATGTAACATATATTCCCAAAGTTTTGATTTTGGATAGTTTTCCAGTTGCAGACAGTCTCATTCTTCCTCCCAGCTATAGTTCATCCTGCATTTCCATGATATTCATCAATAATATAAAGTGTGAACGTACATTGAGAGTAGGGGTTGCACCGACTAGTCGACTTCAGTGCTCTGCCATGACGCTTTAAGCTTAACGTTGACTAGTCGCTTGTCCTATAGCGGGCGCAACAGGATAAAAAATCTTTGGAGGACTTCCACATTTACGCCCGTTTCCAAACAGTTAAAATGACAAATAAATGCATACTCTGAAAGTGCTCCACAAGACATGTGAGATTATATTACTGGATCCTCGAAATTGAACGGGAGAATGCACGTTTTAAACCGCTTATTGTACAGGTAGGTAAGTTAATCGCCGTTCTAATCTAATGTGCTGCTACACTGTAACACACACACATTACAGACAGATCGCACGCGCACACAAAATCATTCAGCGCGGAAATGTATTGTCAACACTGTTCTGTGATTTTTCAATAAAATAGCTTTGAAACTGAAAAGTTCAAGCATATCTTTCTTAATGAATAAATCCTACAGCTTCTCTACTAGTAGAGAGACGCTGCCAGGTAGAATTAATTCACACACGCAATCGCTCTCACTAATGCATTCATATGAATGTAATATTTACTGTGCTACTTTATCTGTATCTGATTTAGAACGAGCAGAAATCTGTGAGAAACATAACGACTCAAAGACAAAAGAACTGTTAAAAATGAGTTGTTACAGGAGCAATAGCCATGTGGGCAGCGCTGTGTCATATGCCATAGCTGTGCACAAGGTGTTTATCACAGCTCCAGACTTATTTGTTCATTAATGATGTCATCAGTGACTAGTCGACTTCGACTCAACTTTCATCACATAAAATCAGAAGTCATTCAACCCCTAGTTGAGAGTGATGCATCCTTGTCACTTTTAGTTTTTCAGTGGTAAAAAGATGTAGAGTGCTGTAAAAAATACTATTTTTTTTAAATAACTTAGCATCTGCCTTTAAGTGAAGAGGTGCATCGCAAAAGCAAAGTTAGTTTTGGTTGGTGTTTTAATTTTCAGCCCAGCCCAAGCCAGACCTTGTAAAGGCTTGCATGCATGCATTAACACAATGCCTTCGAAAGTGTGTAAATGTGAGCATAAATCCTTATTTCTTGGCATAAATTAATTTAAGTAATTTGCAATTACTTTTCTATATATATATATATATATATATATATATATATATAATTTTTTATTACATAATTATGGCAATATATACACGTAACAGTCAGGCGTGCTCCTTTGGCAGCTGTAATGTCTGACTAATGGATTCAACTTGATCCAGTATTTTTTTTTTTTTTAGATTATTGGGTCATCACACCTTATACCTTTACTGATTAATTGCAGTTAAGCTGATAATGAATTTGTGTGTGTGTGTGTGTGTGTGTGTAGAGACAGTTTTTACTCAGAAATCAGAAGTTTAGAAATTATTTATAAATACCTCTAGTATTTTTATAGGTTAAAGCTGATATTGTCTAAAACCCATCTAGCATATTTCCAGAATTTACACACACACACACTTATATATATATATATATATATATATATATATATATATATATATATATATAAAGACTGAAAAGGGAGAAGAAAAAAAGCATAATGGGAATAATCGTCTCACAAAGTCAAAGTCTGATAGATCTTCCCTCACCTACTGGAGATTGAAGTCAAGGTAAAAGATAATGGATTTATTTAGTAATCAGCAAATAGCTTTTATCCAGTGGGTTGAGAGCAATGCTGTAGGTTCTGATAAGATCATTTGCTTTCAGGTATTTTGCTGGCTACTGTACTCAGCATTGAGTGTAAATTGAATAGCATGACCTTTTGCAGCCAAATCAAATTGACTGCATTTCCACACACATTTGGTGGTTTCAATTACCATACATTTTTTGATATTGGAGTCTGTAACCTTACTCGTTCCTCATGGATACTTGTCCGAGAGCAGGTGTTTGCGATAAAACATGCATGCATGTAAGCACTTTTTTGCCCTCTGCCTTCCTACAGATGCAACTGACCCTTGTGCAGTTAACACATGCTTTATTATAGAAAGAGTACTGTAGTTTTGTCTTTCTCCTCTCCTTTGTTGTCGCTCCTCTGCAAGTTTGGTGCCGGTGATGATGTGTCCTGCTGCTCAAATCAGGGTGACAAATGATGGGCCGCCCCGCCGGTGTGCTGCTCATAAGCCTGCCAGCAGCCGAAAGGTCAGAGGGGGATCTGGAGGTTAACAAAGCACTTTTAACAAGAGAAAAGGGTGACTTTATGTGCTTAAATACCAACTTTATATGTCCATGTTTTCTTGTTTTCACATGCATGGCAATTCCTGCTGCATTAGACTCTTTTTCCTTTCATCCCCCTCTTCCTGCTTGCTTGTATTTTCTAGCACATCATAGCATGATCATCATCCTGAATATGTTTATTCTCACAAAAGTTTGCCTACCTCTGCAGATTTGCCACCTCAGACTTAAGCGAAGTTCTGTTTGCATGCACGTTTCAGAAAGGAATAACGAAGTGTGTTTTTCTTTTCTCCGCTACATTAAAATATTTAGACTCCAGCTCTTTAGGAATCCGAGCACCCTAGTGTCAGCATTATTGGATGAGTTTCTAAAATAAGCAGTGCATCAGTATGTCTGAGTACCGAAAACTAAGTTTATTCTAATTGAATTAGAAAGAGAGCTGTGGACCATCTGTTGCACCACAGCTAAAAAACAGCATGCAAACTCCTCTTTCTCTCTTTATGTTCAGTGCATCCATTTAGATAATGTCAGTTGTTGCTAGCCTTTTATTTTTCACTTTCAGCTCTTTCACTTTGTGCACGAGAGCAATTATTTCTAGGTAGAAATTGTTTTTTGTGGGCACTTGCAAGCACATTAATTTATCAGTATTATATTTTAATTTCCCTCTTAACTATGTATTGTTCTGGTTGTTTGCATACAAAATAACTTGTACTTGTTTGCTGATTAGTTTGATTACGGCCTATTCAAGCTTCTGGTCCAGACAGAGTCAGGGGGGTGGTAATGTTGGTGCGGGTTATGAAAAGTTAATCTTTGCCATACTCTGTCTCTCCGTGAGCATTGCCTCTGGAGCAGGCATGCCTTGGTGCCCAGCTTGCAGGATCATTTGCAGGGGAAATGAGGTTTGAAATAGTTCTGGTGATTGCACTGGCAGAATCCTATTTTTGAGTATGACATATGACTGCTGTGCCATGTACGTATACTGTGACAAGATCTGGTTAGGCTTATTGAAGAAGGCTTACAGTGGAATGTTTTTGATAATGTGAGAGAACAATATTATGTGTGACTTCTAATATTCATGATGTCTTTTATTGTTTTTATTGGAGTTCTGGATTTGGTCAAAATGTATTTAATGACATGTATTCTCTCTCTTCCCACCCACAACACTTATGACCAGGCACAGACTGCACAGTGCAGAATATACTAATGAGAGACAATATACTAATGAGAAGCCACCTAAAATGAGAAGTAAAGAGACCTATCATTCTGTTTTTCCATAAGTCCTATAAACATTCATGTTTTTTTTTACTTTTTTCAAAACTATCAAATGAGGCTTTGGCTTTGTCCAACTATCATGCAACCAACTTGCTTTTCAAGTTAAAATTTACAGTTTATCTTAATTGCAATTCTGCATCTTATTTACTAAATCTATTCAAATTCACGAGTTGAATTGAAATGTAAAAGGCATTCTTAATTCAATTCTGAATTGTGTACAAACTTTGCTTGCTTCACAGCTCGAAGAAGTAAAATTATAGTCAAATAATGAATGGAGTAAAAACAATGAACATGCATAACCCGAGACGTTTCCCTTCTAGGGAACTCACGCTTACACTTACTGCGTCCTCTAGCGGACATAGCTGAATATGGCTTGTCCCACAATCTCACTAACTCCGTGTGGAGGTCAGGAAGCAAGGGGAGACTCCTGGGGGAGGGGAGTTCATGTGAACAATTAATCTTAATCTATTTTTTTCCTGTCAGATGAAAACAAACTGTTTTGGTTTCAGAGAGAACAAAAAGAGAAAGAAAAATACATCAATCTTCACTTTAACCTTTTGCCACTCATTCTAGGCCATTTAATGTCTTTGCGATGGTGCAATACTTCGGTTGTAAAATGTACTCTGAGTAATTGACTTTCTAGGTTTTATTACTGCAGAGTTTTCCCTCTCTGTCACGGTGGAGATGCAAGACCACATACTCGATCAAAATACGAAACTCACATTTTGCTCTTTTTTATATTATTTCGTTACCTGTGGGGTATTCGCTCAGATCCTCAAATGATATCGGACCAATTTTTTTCTAGCCACAAAGATGGAGTAAAAGAAAAGGACCATGCTACCTGTTATCAGTGGCATAAGTTATATCTCAGGAATACAATGGCTTAGGCAGACCACAATAAAAGAGTTAAAGCAAGGACAATTTCAAAGACAGCCTGTCTGATAACAAAAGAGCGTGCCTTATAATGAATGACTGGTGAGCGCTGGCATGCCTCTGAAGTACTGGGGGAGGGAGGGGAGCTAGATGGAGTGTAACTGCCGAGCGCTTGCCAGAGTGTTTTATGGCTAATTGAAGCATTTGTGGTAAAACAGCCATGAATGGCACCCTTTAGAATTAGACCAGGTTAATATATTGTGATCCCACAATTAGCCCACGATTGTTAAGATCTGTTTAATTCGGTGGGGTTCATTAAGCGGAATGGGAAAGGTCCTATCTATTTTTCTTCCCTTCTTACTCAGACCATTTCTCTTTAGATGCAATCGATGACTGCGGACATGGCTCCAAAGGTTGCCTGGAAAAATCCAGCCACTCTGGCACTGGGCTGGATGTACTGTGCTAGTGTTGGTTACACTTGGAATTATGTGCCTGAATGGAGGACAAAGGTTATTGGGTTTGTTTAGTAGAATACCGAGAGATAACCAATGTTGAAAGAGGAGTGCCGTTTTTGGCAGAACTTTTGATTGCTGTATAAACCCTGGAGTACCTTCTGTCATGCTAGATAAAGTCTGACTGTGAGTTCACACTTGTAACGAGTAGTTTTACTAACCGTTAGTCCTTATTTGGGTGCATTCTGATACTGTGAAAAAAAAAGAAAAATCACCAAATGAATAAAAGCTTTCCTCTATAAATCAAATGATGAGCATCTATGGGAAGTCATCCTAAATTACCAAGATTATAATTAGCTTGAAGGAAATGCTTAATGTTATTGCCCTCTGTTTTAGTGGCTGCCTGGGTTTTTATGAAGTTGCAGAAGACAAATTGAGGGGGGAAACAGCAAAAGCATAGCTCATAGAAAGGGCATTTTTAGCCAACTATTAAACAGCAGGTTAAGTCACAGGCAATGATTTCTTTATAGCCGCTTTACGTCAGAACTTAGGTGTCCCTGCAAATTAGGAAACATGTCCCAAGGAGGTCATTATGAACTCAGTGAAGCCGGGCTTAGCATTTTCCTCCCTGTCAGTGGCTAATCAAACATTAGCACTATCAGTACTTAAATCTCTTAAATGGAGTGAGATAAGTAAAATGGCCTTGTTTTGATGTCTCAAAAGCAGCTCCCGTGAGCATATGAACATGATGGTGTGTAATCGAGAGAAACTATTAATAGAAAAGGAATCAATCGGGGTGATCGTTGCACATGGGACCGGAGGCTAAGCAATGCAACACTTCTATCTAAAGAGGACAGTCCCCCTGCAGCCACCACGATCGTGCCCGAATGCTATCAGCAAGCGATACTAATCCTGTGGTGTGCATAAAATGATTTGTTCTTGTTGGCCTGCATGCACCACGTCCCCCAGCAATTTTGGTGTTTATCTTCTGCAATTGCTAAGTCCCGTGGGTTTTGGTGCTGGAACTTCCAGTGCCTGCGACTTTTCCACAGCCACCGCTCCATAGATACTGCCCCTCCTGCGTTACCATCTGCAGAAGAGACAGAGACGGAAACATCAAAGAGTTTAGCATTTAGCATTTGATTCTGTAATCACACTTCATATGCTCAAAAAATTGCATCTATTTCAGTTCACAATAAGGCTGCTTATCTATGGATTGCCAGCTTGAATTTGGTTGATGAGCCAATTGAGACATCTGAGTTAGGGATTGGAAGAACTTAACTTCCCTCTTATTGTTTCTTACCTCTTTGTCGCTACTTCCCTGGGTAGTTGCTGTGTGTCAGCTCAGTTAATGGGTTTCTTAGGGGAGATATTATTTTGGTCCAGTAAGCTGCATGTTTAATGTATGACTGACAGTGCTGACTCATGTGGCTTAGGCAATTTGTAGTTGAAAGAGAATTTGTAGTAAAAAAAGAGTGTATGCTGCAAAAAAAATATTTCCATCCTCTATTAGCGATTATGGAGCACTGCTCCACCCAGCCTGAAAACAGACAAAATCTACTACTACTCCAAACTAAAATGTCCTATTTTCTTCCACTGTTCTTTCTCTATCCCCGTTTCTTTTCACCCCTTAAGAAGATAGATGAGGAAAATGAGGCCAACTTGCTGGCAGTGCTCACAGAAACCCTGGACAGTATCCCAGTGGACGAAGACGGGTTGCCTTCGTTCGAGGCCCTGGCAGATGGGGACGTGACCAATGCCAGTGATCAGAGCTGTCCTTCCACCCCAGACGGCTCGCCACGCACCCCAGAGCCAGAGGAGCCTTCCCTGGTAAGAGACCCTCCCCATCCGTGCGTCCCTTGTGCCTAATCCTATTTCACCATGAAGTATGGCCCTCTCGTTCTATTTCCTTCGCTCGCTCTTTCTCTGTCCCACTGTGTTTCACTTTGCTCCCTCTGTCTGGTCTTCACTAACACCAGATAAGGGGATGCTGCAGGCCTATCACCAAAAATGGGTACATACTCGCCAGACAGCAGCTCTGGCAGTCTCTTATTGATGTCTGCGCACAAAACATAGCCACAGTGCTCTTGAAACAGCACATCTAAATAGATCAGTGTTCCTGAGGTGTTAATTGCATTGTTCAGTACTGCAGAAAGGAACATGCACAACACTGTCAAGCTGAAGCAATGGGAAATATGCTGAAAGAATTAGTTTTAATCAAGTAGACTATTTTAATTTACATTTTCTTTAATAAACCAGCAGTAAACAGCAAACTAATTGAAATCCACCTTGCAGTAACGTTTGCAGTAACGTTCTGAGCATCACAGAAAAAGCATTGCACCTTCTCTGCTTTACATGCTGCCACACTAATAGTCTGATATATCTGATTCATAGCCTGCCAAGGTCATGGGTTTGATTCCCAGAAAATGCATGAACTGATAAACTGTATACCTTGGATGCAATGTAAGTCACTTTGAAGAAAGCATCTGCCAAATGCATAAATACAATGTAAATTAAAGTATTGCTTGGAGATCTTTGCAGTTTGTTTAAAATTCATAGCTGTAATCCCTGTGATCTGTTTCTCTGCTCTGTTTGTAGCTGAAGAAGCTCCTCCTGGCACCTGCTAACTCCCAGCTCAGCTATAATCAATACCCAGGTGGCAAGGCACAGAACCATGCAGCCAGCAACCAACGGATCAGACCAACACCTGCTGTTGCCAAGGTAGCGGCTCGCTGCAATTCTTGCATCAAAAGTCCTGATGTGTGAGCTCATCTGCTAGTTCCATGTAATTTTTCCTTTCTGATAAATTATACAAATAGTCTGCTCCCTCCAGGGAGCTAAAGCATGATTAAGTTGTGTGTGTGATAGAGGGTTTGTGGCTGTCTCATCTAAAGTTATGTTACCCTTGATGACGTTCAGGACTTCTGAATGGCACCTTCTCATTTCCATGAAAAAAGAAAACGCTAAAATGTCTTGATAGAATTAGCATTGTTGGTCTCATTGTCACAAAAACCATGATTTATTGCCACAGGCCCAGTCATGTTGTAAACTAGTTACTAGTTGTAAATTATTAGTTATTTGAGGTGAACATCATGCATAATTCTCTCCCCTCCACACAAACATGCTCACGCACATGCGCAACTCTCTTTGAGGAGTTAATTTTCCATAATGACTTTGACTCCTCTGTTTCTGGAGCTCTGCACATGGCAGGGTCCCAGAGGACACCGCCGTCTCCTCCTGCTGCCTGCGTGCAGATCTTCCTGGAGCTGTTCCAAGACCTTGTAATTAAGATGATGGGCAAAGCACACTCACATTGCCTTTTGGGAGACTAAACCACCTCTGCGCTAACCCCCTGTTCTAATCTCCCTATGTTACCAGTGTCCCCTGTTACATCCCATGCTCATTCTGCCCCCTTTTTCTCTCTGATATCTGTTCTTTAGACAGAAAACCCTTGGAACAGCAAACCACGAGGGGCCTGTCCCAACCGGTCTGTGAGACACCCTTGCACTGAGCTGCTCAAGTACCTCACCTCTAGCGACGAGGCCTTCCAGACCAAAGCCAGGGAAGCCAAGAGCACCTGGACAGGTTGCGGCAAGGACAGGGGAGGGGCTTGCACGTCCTTCTGCTCATCTTCTTCCTCTCCATCGTCCTCGTCCACCTCCTCTTTCTCCTCCCTGTCGTCCTGCTCCTCTTCCACCACCTCCAAAAAGAAGACGTCCTCTGCCTCCCCATCATCACAGCAGCAGCAGCAGCAGCAGCTGGCAGTGCAGGCCCAGCGAGGTGAGAGCCAGGCAGCCGGCACGTGCAGTGTGGCTGGTGAGGGGGCGGGGAAGTGGCGGCGGTGTACTCAAGGGGAGCACTCCGCCCCCGTTGCACTGTCCCACGGAGGCGGCTGTGACCATACCTGCTCCGGCGAAGAGGGGAGGCCACCAGGCCTGCAGCCAGGTGTTGACCCAGGCAGCTTGGCCGCTGCCCGCTTTATTAGGTATATGCACTCTTACTCTCTCCCGCCTAGAGAGACGGGTCATGCAGGCAGCTGTGGTCATTGCCTTGAGGCGGGCGGCTTGGCTGAGGCTGGCTGTGCTAATAGGCACGTCACGGTGACCATTAGCAAAAGGAGGCAAGAGCTAGAGCACCCCATGCTCAGTCAGCTGCTCACCTCCAGGCCCAGGGCGGCCCGTTACCGGGCTCACCTGCAGTTGCCCAGTGTCCCCCAGAATAAAAGGCGAGACCTACCTGACACCACTTCCAGAGTCCAAGAGTGCCACAGAAACTTAGAGCAAGTTAGTCGTGAGCACCCTAGAAAGGCACCTAGCTTACATGAGCAGGCATTTAGTGTGGCTGACCAGAACGATCTTGAGTGTTCAGCAGAGCTTAAATTAGACCTAGAGAGCTGGTTAAGCATGCCAGAACAGGTGACAGGGTACAGCTTGCATGATCTGGTGGGCCAAGCTGGGGAGGATGTTTTTGATCATGTCATAGGCAGCCCCATCTCATTCTCACAGGGTCTGCCAAGCCCATTGTTCCCAGACTCTTTAGTTCCAGAGCACACGCCCTCCGACTCACAAAAACAGGCACTCCGCAGGCACCTTGATGACCAAGTCCCACCAATGTTAGGTAATCATTGCTGCATCCCTGCCCCTCCTCCTTTGCCTCTCCTCCTTTAACTGCTTACCAGTTTGACCACACACTAACCACAACGCTAACACAAACCTAACATTTACTTGGGAGCAAACACTGATGCAGTTTCAAAGCGTAAACCTCTGAATTGGCACAAACCTTTGTCTGTAGATTAATTATAAATGAAAGACGGGGAACGCCTGCAACACTTTGAACTATCACGTCGCCCAATTTCAAACTCAGATCTGTGCTGAAAAGCTTCTTTCTCAGGCTGCCATAATATAGCTGTCTAACTGAGAGATACTCCCTAGCTGCAGTTGTAGACGGTCGCAGCCTCAGGCAACTGCACACGCTTCCTTGACTCTTCTTTCTTCCTCTGCTTTGGTTTCAATTGCATGCAAAATATCTTCTTGTTAGAGTTAATTTTAGCAGTATGAAACATTTGTTCCGTTCTTTTTCATGTCATAGTCTGTTTTACATTTTCTACTCATTCTTACTGTTGGAATGTGGTGGACCTTGTATGATGGGCTGGGAAACTGAACACATGCCATCACTTCATCCTGCCTCACAAAGTATGCGGTCAGATAAAGACAAATCTATGGGGTCAAGTTAGTCCAAATATTGGTTGTACCCAAAATTTCTGTCTGGCTGGAGAGTCATCTAGCCTTTCAGTGCAGGGTTGGATTTGCAACATCATTACTGTCACTGATTGAGTCTAAGATATTTAGTTGTAGATGTGGACCTGAAATATCTTGGGCACAGTGTCAAGTCAAGTCAAGTCACCTTTATTTATATAGCGCTTTTAACAATACAGATTGTGTCAAAGCAACTGAACAGCATTAATTAGGAAAATAGTGTGTCAATAATGCAAAATGACAATAGTAAACACTCATTTTTCAGTTAAAGACAGTTCATCATTGAATTCAATGATGTCATCATCCAGCTCAGTTCAGTTTAAATAGTATCTTTGCAATCATTTGCAATCAGTGAAATCAAAACAGTGTGAACTAGTAAATTAATTACCCATGCTCCTTTGTGTTCTGCAGCCAAACCAACCATCTTGCCACTTCCTTTGACCCCAGAGTCTCCAAAGTAAGTGAGAGAGTTTTTGCACAACTTTTGTAGAGCAGACAAAATCTGAACTAAAAAAAACAACAAAAAAACACCAATGATGAGGCATTTTGTTAATTTCATTTCCATTTGTAAGCTTACACAAACACTTTCATCAATCCATCCCTGTTCTTATTTTTGTGTGTGTGTGTGTTACAGTGACCACAAGGGATCTCCGTTTGAGAACAAAACCACTGAACGCACATTGACTGTGGAGATCTGTGGAACCCCAGGTAAACAAACACAGGGTTTATCTCGTAACCAAAAAAAGAAAATGAAAATTGTACTTAAAACAGACAGATGAATGGCACAAAAGCTCCCCGTTTCCTCCGTTTGTCTGGTAGTTAATCTTGCATGGTTTTTTGTTTGTTTGTTTGTTTTTGTCATTAACTAGTAAAGATAAAATTTCTTTGGCCAAGGGAAAAGTCTCCTACAAGCCTACCTTGGTAGTTTAATTAAAGCGAAAGGTTCAAGGTGAACTGATGGAACATGTTCACATTTACACAGTCCTTCATTGATTACTTTTTTCATTCTTTGGCTGATTTATTGGAAAGTTTCAATCTGCCCCTTTGAAGAGTTAATATTCTCTCTTTCTCATTTAGACTCTAATGCTTTTTGACTGGGCAACTTGCTGCTTCAATACATCAGAGATAAATAGTTGTGGCATTGTTATTGTTTTAATTGGTTTTACCAAGCAACTTGGTTTTGCCGATATTATCTGGATCTTTTTTTTTTTCAGAAAGTCTAGCAATATGATTAGAGACATTAAGGTAATTGCCTTTGTTAATTCTGCTATTTATGACAAGGGCCATTTGTGATTTTTATGTAATTTAAAGGGGAATATATATGTTGTTCAGATGTTCAGCTGTTCTTTTTAATAGTCAACTTATTTTCGAGTTATCGTCATAAAAGCCCTGTAAACTTTGTCACAGGCACGAAGGTACATATTTCATTTCATCAAGCTGAATGCTCACTAAAAACTGACACAGTCATCATGTTTTCAAGTAATTTCATGTTTCATTTTGATGTGACACAAAGCAGTGATATCTAAGCAGGAGAGTTGTTTACTTTATAATTAGTCAATAACGCCATAATTTTCTTCATCCAGGCCGAGAGCTCGCATGTAAACAAAAGGCAGGATTTATCACACAAACCAATCACATCCAATCATAACCAATCATATCCAATTATAGCGCGACGGAGGCATTGCCTCCTCTCATGTGACTTTCCCCCATTCATCTCAATGAGCCTCCAGAAAAGTCACAGCACGCTTTAGGGTCTCTGTAGAAAATCTATGGACCGAAGGGAGGCAAACCTCTGGCTGTAACTTTTCCTGCGGGTGTCGCTGTTGGACAGTGTTACTTTATAAAAACGAGTGACTTTTAGACTTTTAATGTCATATTTAGTCATATTTGCATTGCTTTATTTTTGTAATATCGATTATTTTTTCATCCACCTTTGAGGAGAGGAGACACTGCCTCCCTTGTTAAAATTAGTTTGATGATCTGAATCTTTTAAGTGTGACAAATATGCAAAAAATTTAAAAAACAGGAAGGGGGCCAACACTTTTTCACACCACTGTATATATTGCACATTGGTGTTGACCCAAAGTAATTAAACTCACATGAAGTGTATGGCAGCTGGGGCTGAAACACAACTCTTCAGCAGTTCTCCCCTTTCTCACTTTCTTTCTCTCAGCATAAATCATGCAGGTAATTATTTCTGTATCCCCCATGCAGAGATTAATCATTCCAGGTCAATAAAAACAAAATGGCTGCCCTTTCCCTCTCACAATGTGTCTTGTTGAATGGGCCATTTGGTATTCACTTACTGCAAGGTAATTGCCCTCAGTGTACAGATTTGACTTAGCCTGAGGGTACAATGTAACTCTGTGTTTGTTGTTTTTGCTCAAATGTGGATTATGTCATAGCTGTTTAGTGAAGGTACACATTTTGAGGAATTGTATGACTTTTACTGGCTATTCGAGTTCTTGATTCCCTTTATTAAAGATGTGTGTTAGCGTCAAGATTTCAGAGTCATGTGATGTCACCTTTACAGCCTCTTATGCAAGGCTAAAGGGTTCATTTATCTCTGTATTTAATGCATGAGCTTGTGCCTACTAACCTGAGGCAAAATCCAGCACTGTTTAATGCAAAACCCAAGAAAGCTACACAATTTTTTGTTGCAGAGACCCTCTTTTCAGATTTGCAGTTGAGTGCTGAGGGAAAGTGCTTTGTTGAAACTCTCTGATGAGCATTAGATTACATTCTCCTATAATGTGTCTGCTGTCCTTTAGACTACATTAAGCCCTTCATACTTGTATGTCTTTACTGACGATCACACCAGATTAACTGATTACAAGTCACTGTAAAGCCAGATGCGACTCTGAAGTCATAAAATAAATTTCCGCTGGGGTTTGTGCCATCATGACAGCAGTGCGAGAATCCATTTTTAAGGTGCTGTTGAATTAGAAAATGCCCAGGCGTTTCACTGCAGAGCAAAACACCTTGACACCTGCGGAATAGCCAGCGCTATGAAAGTGCCAGATTTAATACCGTTCCCTAATCCCCATCTCTCTAATAGATTAACTTGAGCGGGGGTTCCTTTAATTATGGTATCAAATGACACCCAGGTCAGTCTGTGTTACGCTCCTTGCATCGCATTTTAAGATTACCACGGGGATCATTTCTGTAAGCTTGAAGTAATAATTCGTTCAGAGGTCCCTGCGTAATTCACACACTTCCAGAAACAGACGAGAGAACCCACCGGTATATGATTAGTGTTTGTATCTGTGCACATTCATCATGGCTGCCTTTAACTGAACAGTGCATATTTATGTAATGTAATTTATGTAATGTAATGTAATGTAAAGGCGATAATGGTCCTTGGTTTATGACCTTGCGTACATTGCATGCCCAGATGGTGTTTGATTGGTGCAGCAGAAGTTCCTTTGGCAGTGCATGCTTTCTTTTCACAGCTCATTGCATTGGCATAATGATAAATTTAGTCATGGCCACTGTTGTTTTGTATGCCGAATCAGGCTTGTGCTTTATGTTTAGTGATTTACGTAGACAGATGAAGAAAGAATAAGAGATATTCAGTAAAAGTGACATTCCTTTAACTAGTGGGTATTTTGTTTGAAATATCAGTTTCAGGATGTGGTCGTAAAAAGGATGTGGTCCTGAAAAATATTCAGAAAATGACTGTAGTTTGAAAATAAATGTATAGACAGGTTACTGTCGTAATGTGTGTTTGGATCAGGAAATCAGAAATCAGAGAGATGATGAAATAGAAAGAGAGAGGGAGAAGTAGAGGAAAATAAAGAGGAACTACCTCCGGTTGTTTGTACAAGTGCATTAGCCATGCCATAAAGCAGAACATCTCAAGACTTCCCATATAAATGCCATCTGTTGGCACATAAATCTGTCAAGACGGCTGGGGGTCCATGAGAAGAAAAGGTGGCAAAGATGAAGAGAATGATAACAGCTCCCGCGTCTCTGTGCATTCATCGTAGTCCCAGGAGTATGGCATTGATGCATTTGTCGAAAGCACCAGTGTCATTATAAGATCTGACTGTTTACTTTCTAATGAATTAGGATTGTTTTCGGTCTACAGGAAGTTTAATTGAGTAGCTCTGTCAGTATCACGGTGCAATCTGAGGTCACATTAATCTGTCAGGGTTGCAATAAAATGCGGATAAGGATTAGGTCTAAATGAAAGGGAATATTTTAATCAGGCTCAAGTGCTTGCATGTTCAATCACTTAGAGACAGACCAAGCACTGTTAAGGAACGAGAAGGATCTCATTTGGTAAATCTTTTGTCTCTTCTTCCCTCCAGGTCTGACACCACCTACCACGCCTCCTCACAAAGCCAGTCAAGAGAACCCTTTCAAAGTATCACTCAAAAACAAGCTGTCTTCATGCTCTCCCTCGGCCCTGACAAGCAAAAGGCCCAGGCTGAGCAATGGGGGTTCTTGCCCTCAGCCAAACAGTGGCTATATTCGGAAGGGCCCAGAGCAGACTGAGCTCTATGCCCAGTTGAGCAAGGCATCCTCCATAATGCACCTAGGGGGCTTGGAGGAGTCTCAGGGCAAGCGGCCTATGCCCCGCGTCTTTGGTGATCACGACTATTGCCAGTCTACAAGCACAAAACGAGACAGCACCACTACAGCTGCAGCAGTAACTGGGCCAATGGAGGGCCGGCATGTGGAATGTAAAGACTCGAACATGCTGGCCTCCTCTACTTCTGCATCATCGTTGTCTTCCACCTCCCCTTCGTCTTCCTTTCTGGCCAGGCAACTTCAGGGCCTTTCCCCCAAAGCTCAGGAGGCTTGTCCAGACATGGATGCTCACGGACAGGACCATGACTCCACTTCGGGCTCCAGAACGTCAGTGGATGGCAACTCTGCTGCCAGGAAACTACTTAGGGACCAGGAGATTCGGGAAGAGCTCAACAGGCACTTTGGAAAGCCTCAACAAGCCTTCTATAGCAGGATAGTGGGAGAGCAGCGGGGCATCCGGCCTCTAGAGGACAGTGACTCTGAGGTTGGGTACCTCAGTCTTCTCAATGATTACATACACCCGGGTCTGCCTGACTTTGAGGACCTGGAGGTAGGCCGGGAGTGCCTGCTCTACTTGGGGGAAGGTTCTCCACTCGAGCTGCTCCTCGAAGGGTCGCCCTCCAGCTCCCCTTCCAGCAGTTCATTCTCATGGAGCTCTGTCTCGCCTCCTTCCACTCAGCTCTCGCCACAGCACTTCCGCTGGCCACGCTCTATCTCCCGCTCCCGTTCCTCATCTCACCACAGATGCAGATCCCTCTCCAGGTCTCCATACTCCTGCTCCGAGTCTCCCGACAGCCGTTCTCCCTCTTGGTAAGTTCTGGTGTGAGCATTCAGCCTGTCTCAGAAACATGTTTACCTAGTGATCTTTTTGAACACAAATCCACGTGTCTCAGCAGGAGGGGCTGTAAAGAAGGTAAACATCTTTCTGTGGCAGTCATTGTGATGAAGCGTGAGTCTGGGTCTCGCAGCATGGCCACTGAAGTCGTTACGGCAGATTTTGCACAACTAGAGAAAAATTACATATAATAGACAGTAAACGCTGGCTTTGAGAGACACAAGATAAAATGAGCTTGGAAGATAAACAGTGTCTTAGGTGGTAAATTGCTTATCTGCATACTTGCTGTTACACCAAATGAACCATTTCAAACCTGAGTTCAGACATTCACTCACCATTATAGCAATACTTTTTATATCTTGCAGAAACACCTTCAGAGGCATTTAGAAGTTTTTCATCTCTCATCATTCGCAAACAGTGCAGATCACAAATAGAGTCCAGCAGAGTCATTTCTTTTGCAAATAAGCGTGTCACTTGAGAAACTTGAGAGGCTTATGGAAGTTTCACATCGTTTCCTCAATGGACCTTCATCCCTTTAGCTTGAATTTTAGATTAATTTCTCTCCAGCACTCTTTGATGGGGCTCTGTTGTTTTTAGTAGCAGCTGTTGTTTTGCTCAACAGTGTTGCCCGCTCCATCCCCACGAGATGATAGAAATGCCCAGTGAGTGAAGTCCTGGACAATTTAAAACAGGTCATCCAGATAGCATGTCAGAAAGAAAAGTATTTACAGTGTCTTCTTTTGAGATACATAGTGATTGTACTGATAAAGGAGACTCTGTACTGAAATTCAGAAGATTTCTCCGGTTTTATACCCCCTTTTAATATCAAGTGACATTGTTACTGTCCATGCTTACAAACATCTAACTATTCACCTATACGTCTGAATTTAGTCACATCAGCACTTTATATTTCATGTTTTACCCTCAATTTCACTTTTTTAGCTTATGCCTTTTATTTAAGTTATACGTACATTTCAGTTCCCTGTGATCCTTTAGAAGTAAAGACAATGTTCAGTGTTCAGTCTTGGTTTTACATTGTTCTAAGACTTTTGTTGTCTTTCTGCTTCTACCCAGGTCTCCTCACAATATAGACAATAGCACTTTTATTCCCAGGATTTATAGAAGCCCTCAGTCCCAGGCTCATTCTATTTTTGGTCGGAGACCCAGGTAAGTACTTGCGCATGGCAAATACTTATCCATTTGTTACTCTTTAATATACTGTGTATGTATCATGTGACACTTACATTAGAAAAATTTATATATGCTGATATTATAGACCCGTACATTAGACAGACTTAAATAAGTACTGCAAGATAATGTACTGTGTCTGCAATACTTTCAGAGTCTGTCCTTATGCAAAGGAAGCAAGTCACTTGCTGACTCTGTCTAATTGATATGATGAGTTATGATGATACATCATTTCAAGGCCTTAACTTTTCAAACTTTTACAATAAAGCTTTCGTTGGCAAGAGCAGCTTGCATTAGGGACCCACTACCTCCTAGCTACACCTTTTCCCTGATGGCGCTTTAGTCCGCTCATTTTGTGCTTTTACACCATGTTGCCTCTATTGCAAATGACTGTAGAAAAAAAGTTGCACTTTTTGGACATAAAGTTCAAACTAAGCAAAAAGTAATTGCATGTGAAGTTGTGCTGACAGACACAGCTGCCAAATTTCTGCCGTATTCCCTTAAGAGTCCCGCCATTGGGAGCTGTAACCTTTTGCGATGTAGTGAGACATCTTATTAATGTGTTTGTTTGTCTTCCACTCTTTTGGAGACACTATTACTGGGGACTTTTTCTCAGAGTATCTCAAAGTATTTGAGAAGCAGGAGACTTAAACAAGTATCTTGGATAAACAATTCAGATATTAAAGATAATCTATTTTTTATTTCTTAAAGTTCTGTGTTTAGACAGAAGTTGATATGATTTTGTATTTATTTTTTAACTGCAGGTATGACAGCTATGAGGAATACCAGCATGTGCATCTGAAGCGGGAAGAGTACCGACGCGACTATGAGAAACGGGAATGTGAGAGGGCCGAGCAGAGGGAGAAAAAACTTCAAAAAGCAATAGTAAGTGCACTCACCTAAGTACTTTATTTAGTTACTGGATGATTCTTCAATTATGGACACATTTATATCCCTGGGGTTGTTTTTTAGTAAAACGTACATGTTCAAACTACAAATAGAGCCGCTGGTTTGTTATAGAAAGGGCATATACAACTTAATTGGTAACTTTTCCTCTGCTTTCATAATTTACTTTTGATACTTGTCAAATGCCTTTTATGTTTAGATTTCATGACCCAGACTTTCAATCAAAAAAATGTTTGGTAACACTTTAGATTAGGGAACACATATTCAAGATCAGAGTTTTCCCTCGATAAACTCATCATTTGCTGCTTATTGTTAGAAAGTAAGGTAGTTGTTGTAGTAGTTATGTTTAGGTATGGGGCAGAGTTAAGGGATCTATATGGTCTTGCAGAATACTTATAACCAACATCTAATATGTTATTAATATGCATGCTAATAAGAAACTAATTAATAGTGAGTAGTGCCCCCTAGTCTAAAGTGGTACCAAATATTAATTTAAAAATATTGATAGATTTTTTTAGATTAAAACATAATAATCTGAATAGCAGTTAAAAGAAATAACTAATAAAATAACTAGTAACCGTGCATTTCCAAGCTGTAATTTTGTCAAATTATCCGAAAAATATTCTGCTATTTCCATCCCTGTATGAGATTAATCAGAAATGGAAATGACACTGGGTTGAAAAAGTTTCAGAACAAAATGACAGATTTTTAATTTTTTTTAAATGTCTGTCCACTGTATGGATATTATTAGTAGACAATTTGGTTGAAAAAGCAAAAACAAAAATATCAAGATATATATTGAATTTATGTCAAGACTGAAAAATATTGAGATTATTTTTTTTTTCAGCTGTATCACCCAGCTCTAGTTGTAAACAGAGTAGACGATAAAAGATTGATGAAAGTTATCAACTTGCAAGTATAAGAAATTCTGCACATACTGTATAAGAGATTTGGACTCCATTTCTCAATCCAAAACACGTCTGCAGCATTTATAAATACCATCACTTTCAGTTTAGTTTGTTCTTATCCACTCACACACATACACACAGACACAGACACACACACACAAAACAGAGTGAAAAAGATAAAGGAGAGTCCTCCAGCCATTTCCTCCAGACTGTTCTTGGCTTTCCCACAGTGGTGGATGTTAATTACAGTCATGGGGTGAGGTTGAGAGAAGTCAAGGAGAGGGGGAAGAGGGAAAAAATAAAGCAGAAGCACTATGTTAGACTAATCTCTTCTTGCTCGTTCCCTTTATGACCAGGAGGAGAGGCGAGTGGTGTATGTGGGACGTCTTCGCACCAACAGCACACGCACTGAGCTCAAATGCCGCTTTGAAGTCTTCGGTGAGATTGAGGAGTGCACAGTCAACTTGAGACATGACGGGTAAGACCGTGGGCCTGCCTTTGTGTGTTTTTCTGGATTGTGTGCGTGTCGAATGGTTAAAGGGAGTCAATATTGTCCTTCAGCATAAAAGGAATCTTCTAAATCTAGTTAATGATGTACTTGTGGCCATTGGATGGTGATTAGTAAAGCAGACTTCACTGCTTCCCATTGCACATGCAAGTTTGTGTTTGAGTACAAATAGAATTATGCTATAACAGAAAGCGAGAAGTCACATATTTAGGGCTACATTTAATATCAGTTTGTGCCATTGCAAACCCTTTCTTGGCGTAAAAAAAAATAAATAAACAAATACTGCCAGGATTTACTAAAGACGCACACGGAAACATTCGTGATAAAAAGGCATGGATGCAGCTTTTTTTTGCGGCTGACCTTATTGCATATGGATTTGTAGGAGTTTCCCTTTTAGATGCAACATTTTTCTATTTTTGGTAATCAATTTACTGGTAATTATACTATTATTTAATGCTCCAAAAATTATTTTTGAACCCATATTGCTAGTTAGTAGATTACATCATGAGCTCTATAGATTCCGTTGGTCATTATGGAAATTAACTGACTGTGTCTGTGTTCTTAACCCTCTGGTGCTGTTCGGTCATTTTTTACAGAGATTTTTTTTAAATTTTTTTAAAGTCAGAATGGTACAAAACTTGGTTAAAGGTTTTGGCACTTGCTATGTGAAAAAAATAAATAAAAATCATGGACATGATTAGAAAGGAATAAATGGTCAAAATTGACCACTTTGGAAATGAATGGGAAGCGAATTTCATCTAGTGGAAACGTTTGGTACTGCGCCCAAACAACATTTTACTGAGATATCAAACTTAAATTTGGAACAAAACTTGATTAGATTCATGGCTTTGATTTTCATACAGTTTTAGAGTAAAAAATAAGTTGTGGCTAAAATTGATGATAAACGCACACCTGATACTGCACATCAGTTGATTTCTGTTTTAATGCTATGTGCTGCTTGGCACACCTTGCATTTAGGCGTTTGATCTATATTATTTGGAAAAAAATAACTATTAAAAAAGAACTAATTATTATTATTATTATTATTATAAATACATGTTTGTACATAACATTGCTGTAGCTCAGTGACAATTTTAGGATTGTCCTATAATTCATCCATGTTGCAGACGTAAAATAAGCAACATCCTGAAAATCAAAATTATTGTAACACACTTTTTATTTCCTAAGTTTCAGTTACATATTATAGTTCTGCCCAACTTTGTCGTGCACTACACCAGATGCATCTGTCTTAAACATAAAAATGTTTAGAAATAAAAATTGAGTTGGTACTCAACTCAGAAATCTGATTCAATGTTTTATCATCGCTCAGAAATGTTGACAGCATTTTTCATAAATTAATATACTTTAGTATGTAATAATGATTAATCTGATCAAATATATGATGATTTAGATAGAAATGATTAGATATTTTAAATAATTTAATAAAATAAAAATAATTAGTTTGAATTTTGTTCACTTACATGACATATATAATAAAAAAATAATGGAAAACATTATCAGCCTTTATTATTTTTAACTATTTATTTATTTAATTGTTTATGTATTATTAATATTTTTTTTTATATGCTTGGCAATGGTGCTGTTTGGTTGAAAAAGCAAAAACAAAAATATCAAGATATATATTGAATTTATGTCAAGACTGAAAAATATTGAGATTATTTTTTTTTTCAGCTGTATCACCCAGCTCTAGTTGTAAACAGAGTAGACGATAAAAGATTGATGAAAGTTATCAACTTGCAAGTATAAGAAATTCTGCACATACTGTATAAGAGATTTGGACTCCATTTCTCAATCCAAAACACGTCTGCAGCATTTATAAATACCATCACTTTCAGTTTAGTTTGTTCTTATCCACTCACACACATACACACAGACACAGACACACACACACAAAACAGAGTGAAAAGATAAAGGAGAGTCCTCCAGCCATTTCCTCCAGACTGTTCTTGGCTTTCCCACAGTGGTGGATGTTAATTACAGTCATGGGGTGAGGTTGAGAGAAGTCAAGGAGAGGGGGAAGAGGGAAAAAATAAAGCAGAAGCACTATGTTAGACTAATCTCTTCTTGCTCGTTCCCTTTATGACCAGGAGGAGAGGCGAGTGGTGTATGTGGGACGTCTTCGCACCAACAGCACACGCACTGAGCTCAAATGCCGCTTTGAAGTCTTCGGTGAGATTGAGGAGTGCACAGTCAACTTGAGACATGACGGGTAAGACCGTGGGCCTGCCTTTGTGTGTTTTTCTGGATTGTGTGCGTGTCGAATGGTTAAAGGGAGTCAATATTGTCCTTCAGCATAAAAGGAATCTTCTAAATCTAGTTAATGATGTACTTGTGGCCATTGGATGGTGATTAGTAAAGCAGACTTCACTGCTTCCCATTGCACATGCAAGTTTGTGTTTGAGTACAAATAGAATTATGCTATAACAGAAAGCGAGAAGTCACATATTTAGGGCTACATTTAATATCAGTTTGTGCCATTGCAAACCCTTTCTTGGCGTAAAAAAAAATAAATAAACAAATACTGCCAGGATTTACTAAAGACGCACACGGAAACATTCGTGATAAAAAGGCATGGATGCAGCTTTTTTTTGCGGCTGACCTTATTGCATATGGATTTGTAGGAGTTTCCCTTTTAGATGCAACATTTTTCTATTTTTGGTAATCAATTTACTGGTAATTATACTATTATTTAATGCTCCAAAAATTATTTTTGAACCCATATTGCTAGTTAGTAGATTACATCATGAGCTCTATAGATTCCGTTGGTCATTATGGAAATTAACTGACTGTGTCTGTGTTCTTAACCCTCTGGTGCTGTTCGGTCATTTTTTACAGAGATTTTTTTTAAATTTTTTTAAAGTCAGAATGGTACAAAACTTGGTTAAAGGTTTTGGCACTTGCTATGTGAAAAAAATAAATAAAAATCATGGACATGATTAGAAAGGAATAAATGGTCAAAATTGACCACTTTGGAAATGAATGGGAAGCGAATTTCATCTAGTGGAAACGTTTGGTACTGCGCCCAAACAACATTTTACTGAGATATCAAACTTAAATTTGGAACAAAACTTGATTAGATTCATGGCTTTGATTTTCATACAGTTTTAGAGTAAAAAATAAGTAACGAACCCGCACATTATCAATACTTGCTAATTCTTCAACTTTATTAAATGCAACGTTTCGGTCCACTGACCTTCATCAGGCAAATGTGAACCGAAACGTTGTGTTTAATAAAGTTTAAGAATTAGCAAGTATTGATAGTGTGCAGGTTCGTTACTTATTTTTTATTCAACTTTTTGTTTGATTTTTGTTCCCATGCAACTATCGTCGTTTCAGGTGTGCTGAGTTTACGTTGATTGAGTATACAGTTTTAGAGTAAAAATAATATTTAGCAAAATATATATTTCATGTTAAATTTATATATTTTTTTTATAATAATAAACTTAAACTTCTATAACTTGTTTTTTAAGTTTCACTTTTTTTCACTTCAGCAATAATCTGCCATCAAGTGTCTTCTTTAAAAAGAGACCAAACTCTAAAGAATTCAAGATTCACAACAGTTTAAGTTGGAAATTTCATTTTCAGGTCTATGCTCAGAAAGTGGTAAACAGGTAATAAAAGGATCATAACTATTCTATAAATATAACTCAGTACCATGAAATCCCCTAAATATACAAAATGTAATATACAGTATATATATATATATATGAAGAGTTCATTTGCAAAAGCTGATAAACGCCACTTTCACAAAAAATGAGCTGATTGCCGTGCATTAGTCTGCACATATAGCGCAATCTGAACCTTAAACACGTTTTGTCAAAAAAGATGGTTTTGTCCACTTTCAAGGCATCGCGAGTTCACGTTTTACTGCAGAAGCTGACAAGTGCCATTGTTGTTTTTGAACAGAAGCCGATAAGTCTATTTTTGCAAATCAGCGCGCTGTATTCAGATCAGGTGACAAGGCTACTTTCACTTTGAAAAGACGTGCTAGCTGAGAGGAGTTTCGTCAAAGCGGACTAAAAGTGATCGAGGATGGATCATTTCGACGAAATCTGCTTTTGCCAAAAAAAAAAAAAAACTTATGTTGGAGTTATCTGCTTTTGCTATAAAACAAACTTTTAATATGTAAGCGAACATACTTTAAATTAACTTTAATTTTGTAAATTACTTGTATTTGTTAAAGTTATTATTACTTAATCAAAACAACCCAACTGCAGTTTGATTGATATTACTTGGAATGCACAATAAAAAAAACGAGGTATCGGTTTTTGCAAATGAGCACTTCATATACAGTGTTGGGGAAAGTTACTTTTAAAAGTAATGCATTACAATATTGCATTACTCCATAAAAAATAACTAATTACGTTACTTAGTTACTTTTTTATGGAAAGTAATGTGTTACTTTACTTTTGCGCTACTTTTTAAATCTGGACAGGGCTTGCTTGTTTGTTTTTAAAATAAAAAATATATATTTTTGGCAAATATAAAAGCCTTTTCACACCAAAAGTGAAATGAATAAGCCTCAGGCTGAAGGGAAAGTAAATGTACGTCCGTACAGTAGAATGCAGAAGAAGACATTTCAACACACTTCAGCAATAAAAAAAGACACAAATGTTTGTCTAGAGTAATTTGTGCTTATTAGTACGGTAGTACTGCCATTTCTGACCACCATGTTAGAAGCTTCAGAGGGTTAATTTGCACATTGTCAGTAGATCAGTAGATCACCCGGAAAACTTTCCACTCCCATCTGTGCTTTTATGGGACTGCAATATCACACTAATTTGTCCTGTTTAGTAAATATGGCCCTTACTAATTACAATTTTGCATTTATATATTTTGAATGGCAGCTGAAAGAAGCACACATAGTTCCTGTACTCTCTTCGACTGACACTACATTTTCTATTTGTCAACCCAGGGATAACTTTGGCTTCATCACCTACCGCTACACTTGTGATGCGCTCGCTGCCCTTGAGAATGGGCACACCTTGCGCAGGTCGAATGAGCCTCACTTTGAGCTCTGCCTTGGTGGACAAAAGCAGTACAGTAAATCGAATTACACAGACTTAGGTAAGTACACAGGCTGGCTGCATTTCTACACAACTGCCTAGAGACACAACAGATAAAAAAACAATACCTTAATACAGAATGAAAAACTGCTAGGAAAGCAGATTGAGTTTTGACGCATTGTGGGAATTCTCTATATAGTATTTCTGCTTTACCCATGTACATGCATTGGTGCTCTGGATGGTTTATGTGAGATGTGAAAACAGTAATAAACTGAAATAAAATAAAATATAAATATTAGACTGTTTTGGTTAATTGCAAAGCTAAAATAAAATTTATTTTAATATATAATATAAATCATTTTAAGATGAAGTACTAAAATGACCAAACCTAAAACTGAAATAAAAATAAATCTAAATTTAAATCTAATAAAAACAACAGAAGCACATAAAATTACTAAAATTAAAATTAAAACCGACAATGAAAAAGTTAATTCAAAATATTAATAATCTTCTTAATAGTACAAAATAATACTAAAACAACAGATGTATTTATTCCTTTCACAGTGATCCCATCACCCTCTTCCCCAAAGGCTTTTAGACACCAAAGCTTTCATTTTAAATGCACCAAGCCCTCTGTCCAGGATTACCAAGGTACAAATCTAGATCTGATTGATGGATCTGTGAGTGACAAATTCTTCAGTAAAATGTTATGGGGCTTTTTTCTACCCATGATACCTGTGATAGGGTTGTGGCAGTAATAGGCATCATCTCCACCCAAAGGGGAAAAGTGTATTTTGGGGGAAGGGATGAGATAAGAGGCAAAGGAATTGAATCCTGGGGGCAGCGCCTTTACATGTTAGGGAAGGGAAGATGCAGCAACATGCAGCATGAGATTATTACTTCCTGTTATAACAGGAAAAATGGGATGCTGGGGAATGGCATGCACTTCAATGTTTAGTCAATGCTCTACTTCTGCGAAATGTGAGGTCAGGGACGTGTAATACTCAGGACGTTGGGATGATCCATCTCAGTGGCGTTGATGGTGCTGCAGGTCAATGGAAAGGAACAAGAGCACTTTTGCTCAAATAATGAGGACATTAGCGTTCATTTCAAAAGCACGGGGTAAGGCCAAAGGTATTCAGATTGTGGACATAATACGCTCTCCAAAGGTGAGCGCGGAAGCTTTGGTTAAGGGCCATATAGCAGAGTCATTGTATTTGGGAATCTATCCCAGCTTCAGGCCGGATAAATGGCTTGACCTTCATTTTCTTGAGGCCTTTCGCTATACGCTGGGTTTTACAGTGAGTGTAGGCTGAAACACAGCAATAGGTTCAGATGAAGAGGGAATGGCGGGAAAAAGAGGCAAGTGACTAGAATAATGCCACGCCACAGCGACCTCAGAACCTTCTTCTCAATCATCTGCTTTTCTCTTCATCTTTCCTCCTTGTTTTCCGAGACACCGTCCATTAGTTCTAAGTAGAGCGCAGGGGCATTTTTCATCTTTCAAGGTGCACGGCATGACACCGTTCTCCCCTTAGCCGTAGTATTAGAACGACTGGCATCTCCTGCATGCCACGGTCATTCCCATTTCTCACGCGCTCCGACTGCGCCGCTGTGCATGTGGGGCACCATTTGTGAAGCTGTCTGCCACTAGAGATAAGACAGCCGTATTTGTTATCCTGGATTCGAATCAAACTGTATGTTTAATGATCATTGGGTTCTCATGTTCGGGAAGTTGCTCCTGAGTGTTTAATAGGTGTTCAAGACAGTGGAGAGGTGTATTACTGCAGAGGTTGAAACGGAGGGCTAGGAGACTGATTTGTTGGGTTTTAAAGGATGACCTCTACATTTTAGAGTAAAATATATAATGTTGTATAATACTGACACAGTGACAAAATCTTTTAAAAGTTTTAGTTTCAAACACATATGCCAAGTTTTTTTTTAGAGATGTGCTCATGTTGGTTTCATATTGAACAACATTTAAACCTAAAAAGTTTACATTTTAAAATATTCTTCTTTACATCTTGAATTCATGTATTTCATCAAAATAAAACCAAAATTATTTTTACAAATATAATAAATTATTTGTTTATAAATATCATGTTTTTTTTTTATTTACAAAAAAAAAATATTTACTTGACAGCTTTATCACCCTGACATTTTTGTCTCAAAATATCAAAATGAATTTTAATCCAGAATTTAAAAAAACCTGCTCATCATACAGTAGAAGATGTGTATTTAAGTCATTGTATGTATGAGTTGCAGTTTAATGCATGTTAAAACCTAATATTAAGTATTTTTGGTATTATCAAACAATGTCCAAGCTCTATGGAAGCCCATGTCTGCCACATATATAAAACATGCTTTGGTAAATCATAGTTATGACATAAAACAATTATGAGACACTACGTCAACATAATGCAATAAAAATAATTGAAATAGTCAACTATGAGATAAAAAGTAAAGATTCTGGCATAAAAAGTCTAAATTATGAGACAAGAATTGTAATACAAATATTACATAAAAGTCTAAATTTACAAAAAGAAAATTGAAATAATCTAAACTGACAAAATGTCATAATTATGAGATAAATTGAGATTATGACATGCTAAATCATAATTATGCATTGTGCATCATAATAAATGCATTTAATTCTTACATAAAGAGTTTGAATTATGAGATAATAATGCATAATTTACATAAGTCAAAATTGACAAGTAAATTATGAGAAAGGAATTATGAGAAGTCTAAAATGACAAAGAAAAATTAATTTTGAGTTAAGTCAAGATTGACGCACTAATAATGAGATAAGATGAGTCAAAATTATGAGATAAAAAGGCATAATTATGACAGAAAGTTGAAATTTACATTAATACAATAATGAGATAAAAAGTTGACATTCTGACATAAAATCGAGATTATGAGATAATGTATAATCGTGACGTGACGTCATAATTCGGACTTGTTTTATCTCATAATTAAATTACCAAAGCAAGTTTTGTCATGCATGTGGCAGGAACAGGCTTCCATACAAAGCAGCTCTTGCAAAACACACAATAGCACCTTTTAAAATGAGGCCAGCGTCCCTGATTTCCACAGATGTTCAAATGTGCCATTTCCTTCCTCCAGATTCCCATTCTGATGACTTTGATCCAGCCTCCACTAAAAGCAAGTACGACTCCATGGATTTTGACAGCTTGTTGCGAGAGGCCCAGTATAGCCTGAGAAGGTAATGAGCTGCACCGCTGCACCGGCTGGCTGCAAAGAGAGGGATTCGCAATACCTCACTGTTCTTTCTGTTCTTTTGAATACAAGACTACAAGACGTTTTACACTTTATCTAAGTGAAAAGAGTATATGTGGAACAAAAAAGCTCTACGTTTATGAAGGGATATATATGTATATCTGCAAGCAAAGTTTACATGAACCTAGCTGCTGCAACGCTGGGGAGAGACTTTACCTGTGGGAATAGCCAGTGAAGTAGCGGACACTACTTTAGTGGACTACACAGATCCGTGTGCCGCGTGAGACTCTAGAAGAGACATGGATCTTCGTCAGAGTTCGCTCCACACGCCGCATCACCCTCGGCACTTTTGAGAGGTGAAAGCGCAGCTCGTTCGGTCTGTTTTTATTGTTTGGAGTTTATTTTTGTGGGCTTTCTCTGTTCCTTTTTTTAATCTGGTGTTTGGATGTGGTGTTACACTGTTGAGAAGGGTTTGGTTTGGGGAAAATCTCTCGGAAGGTGACGTTGTCTACATTTATCGCCTATATACAAAACGAATATTTTCATTTGATGTGCATATCAGCGTTCTTTGTTTGTTACAGCTATGCACTGTAAAATGCAGCCTTTTTAAGATTACGTTTCTTAATCGAGAATGTTGATCTGTAGTCATTACGATGATGTATAACATACATGGCGTTTAGATGACGTGATTTGATTGTAAAAATACGTATGGAGATTTATCACTCTTTTTTGGGGTAGCATGCAACAATTTTTGTCTCTGTTTTTCTTTTTTTATTTCATTTCAAAACTCCATGTGAAGTTTCATCTGATTTTGGAGTTAATAACTCAGTGTTTTCCGTATATACATGCAGTGTGTAAGATATCGTTTATGTTCACTATTGTGTAAAAAAAAAGATAAGCCCCAAGATATTTTTTTATCCTTTATGTGTAATCAAGAGGTTTTATTTAATTTCTCTGTGCACACGAATCATTGTTATTGTTCCTGTTTGATAATACACTTTCACAAAGAGATAATTACTCTTTTAACACAGAATTACTCGTGCTTATTTATGTATTTATCTCAGTATTCTAATCTAAATATTTATGGCAGCCATCTCACGTGATGCGCCTTACAAATTTTGCTATTTATATTATTTGTTATTCAACAATCACTGGAAAAGATGTAAATTTAAAAGTTCTAAGAAATATCGTTTTTATATATGCCTTCAGAGATATGAAAAAACATATTGTATAGGCAGTATGAGATACCAAGTCAAAATTCTGAAATTAAAAGACATTAAGTCAATTATGAGATAAAAAGCCAAGATTGACAAAAATAAAATGATTAGACTAAATTGACTAAATTTCATAATTATGAGATAAGTCGAGATTATGAGATACTAAATCATAAATATGAGACAATGACCGTCTAAATAATGACATAAAATGCATAATTGACAAAAAATATACATTTATTGTCTAAATTGACAAAATGTCATGATTATGAGATGATTCGAGATTATGAAATACAAAATAATAATTATGAGATAAAAAGTTGAAATTATGACAGTCTAAATTTTGAGATAAATATTCTAAATTTAGTCTAAATTTCTAAAAAAAAAAAAAAAAAAGTCTAATTGTATTTATTTAATTCTGGCATAAAAAGTGTAAATTATGAGATAAAAATAAGTCGAAACTGACAAGTAAATTATGAGACAAAAAGTCTAAACTGACAAAATGTCAGTTATGCTATAAATCAAGATTATGACATACTGAAAGATAAGTTGCAATTATGAGTCAAAATGACAAAAAAAATTGAAATTGACTAATTCAGTGAGATAAAAAGTCAAGATTTATAAAAAGCAAAATTATGAGATAGTGTAACTGTGACATTAAGAGTCGTCATTATAACGCGAGTCAAAATGATCTCATAATTATAACTTTTGATCACATAATTGTTTTTTATGCATGTGGCAGAAACAGGCTTCCATACAAAGCAGCTCTTGCAAAATGAGTAACACACAGTAGCACCTTTTAAAATGAGGCCAGAGTCCCTGATTTCCACAGATGTTCAAATGTGCCATTTCCTTCCTCCAGATTCCCATTCTGATGACTTTGATCCAGCCTCCACTAAAAGCAAGTACGACTCCATGGATTTTGACAGCTTGTTGCGAGAGGCCCAGTATAGCCTGAGAAGGTAATGAGCTGCACCGCTGCACCGGCTGGCTGCAAAGAGAGGGATTCGCAATACCTCACTGTTCTTTCTGTTCTTTTGAATACAAGACTACAAGACGTTTTACACTTTATCTAAGTGAAAAGAGTATATGTGGAACAAAAAAGCTCTACGTTTATGAAGGGATATATATGTATATCTGCAAGCAAAGTTTACATGAACCTAGCTGCTGCAACGCTGGGGAGAGACTTTACCTGTGGGAATAGCCAGTGAAGTAGCGGACACTACTTTAGTGGACTACACAGATCCGTGTGCCGCGTGAGACTCTAGAAGAGACATGGATCTTCGTCAGAGTTCGCTCCACACGCCGCATCACCCTCGGCACTTTTGAGAGGTGAAAGCGCAGCTCGTTCGGGCTGTTTTTATTGTTTGGAGTTTATTTTTGTGGGCTTTCTCTGTTCCTTTTTTTAATCTGGTGTTTGGATGTGGTGTTACACTGTTGAGAAGGGTTTGGTTTGGGGAAAATCTCTCGGAAGGTGACGTTGTCTACATTTATCGCCTATATACAAAACGAATATTTTCATTTGATGTGCATATCAGCGTTCTTTGTTTGTTACAGCTATGCACTGTAAAATGCAGCCTTTTTAAGATTACTTTTCTTAATCGAGAATGTTGATCTGTAGTCATTACGATGATGTATAACATACATGGCGTTTAGATGACGTGATTTGATTGTAAAAATACGTATGGAGATTTATCACTCTTTTTTGGGGTAGCATGCAACAATTTTTGTCTCTGTTTTTCTTTTTTTTCTTTTTTTATTTCATTTCAAAACTCCAAGTGAAGTTTCATCTGATTTTGGATAAATCAATAACTCAGTGTTTTCCGTATATA
This sequence comes from Sinocyclocheilus grahami, assembly GCF_001515645.1. Taxonomy (NCBI): domain Eukaryota; kingdom Metazoa; phylum Chordata; class Actinopteri; order Cypriniformes; family Cyprinidae; genus Sinocyclocheilus; species Sinocyclocheilus grahami. The sequence goes on along the minus strand of NW_015505885.1, from coordinate 67,146 downwards.
CATGCAGTGTGTAAGATATCGTTTATGTTCACTATTGTGTAAAAAAAAAAAGATAAGCCCCAAGATATTTTTTTATCCTTTATGTCTAATCAAGAGGTTTTATTTAATTTCTCTGTGCACACGAATCATTGTTATTGTTCCTGTTTGATAATACACTTTCACAAAGAGATAATTACTCTTTTAACACAGAATTACTCGTGCTTATTTATGTATTTATCTCAGTATTCTAATCTAAATATTTATGGCAGCCATCTCACGTGATGCGCCTTACAAATTTTGCTATTTATATTATTTGTTATTCAACAATCACTGGAAAAGATGTAAATTTAAAAGTTCTAAGAAATATCGTTTTTATATATGCCTTCAGAGATATGAAAAAACATATTGTATAGGCTCATGATGAATTTTGCTGCTCCAAACTTGTTTTTCTAGCTCTAAAACACTTCCGTCCCCCTTTTTCATCTCTTTTTTTATTACATGAAGCAATAAAATAATTTTGCAGGTATTTTGTTGTACCACAGAAAATCTGTCTTTGCTCCACACTGTTGATTATGTGAATGCCAAACTAAAGTTTACAATTTTCTTTCCTGATTTTTTTTAAAGATTTAAAAAAAAAAGATGTATTTGATGTAAAAAATAATATATATGATGATGCTAATCTTGTCATTACTCACAATAACTCAAAAATAATGAAAAGTAATAATGGAATATGAAAATGTGAATTAAAAAATGCTAATAATAATAAAGCAATAAATTATTTTTCAAAGCTGTATTTTAGCTCATGTTGTTGTATGGTTTTAGACATGACATATTACCCAGACTCTGTTTATTCCAGTGCCTAAGACCAGTGTTGGGGGGAACGCATTACAAGTAACGCGAGTCACGTAATCAGATTACTTTTTTCAAGTAACTAGTAAAGTAACGCTTCAAGTTACTTTTTCAAATAAGTAACGCCAGTTACTTTTTTTTCCCCATTTATTGATTGAAAGCTCTCCTGTGCCCATGTTGAGAGAAATCGGGAGTAAGATGTTACTTTAGTT
>NW_015505885.1:63663-65398 GCF_001515645.1 Sinocyclocheilus grahami | reverse complement strand
AAAAAAAAAAAGATAAGCCCCAAGATATTTTTTTATCCTTTATGTCTAATCAAGAGGTTTTATTTAATTTCTCTGTGCACACGAATCATTGTTATTGTTCCTGTTTGATAATACACTTTCACAAAGAGATGATTACTCTTCTAACACAGAATTACTCATGCTTATTTATGTATTTATCTCATAAAGTCTTCTAATCAAAATATTTATGGCAGCCATCTCACGTGATGCGCCTTACAAATTTTGCTATTTATATTATTTGTTATTCAACAATCACTGGAAAAGATGTAAATTTAAAAGTTCTAAGAAATATCGTTTTTATATATGCCTTCAGAGATATGAAAAAACATATTGTATAGGCTCATGATGAATTTTGCTGCTCCAAACTTGTTTTTCTAGCTCTAAAACACTTCCGTCCCCCTTTTTCATCTCTTTTTTTATTACATGAAGCAATAAAATAATTTTGCAGGTATTTTGTTGTACCACAGAAAATCTGTCTTTGCTCCACACTGTTGATTATGTGAATGCCAAACTAAAGTTTACAATTTTCTTTCCTGATTTTTTTTAAAGATTTAAAAAAAAAAGATGTATTTGATGTAAAAAATAATATATATGATGATGCTAATCTTGTCATTACTCACAATAACTCAAAAATAATGAAAAGTAATAATGGAATATGAAAATGTGAATTAAAAAATGCTAATAATAATAAAGCAATAAATTATTTTTCAAAGCTGTATTTTAGCTAATGTTGTTGTATGGTTTTAGACATGACATATTACCCAGACTCTGTTTATTCCAGTGCCTAAGACCAGTGTTGGGGGGAACGCATTACAAGTAACGTAATCAGATTACTTTTTTCAAGTAACTAGTAAAGTAACGCTTCAAGTTACTTTTTCAAATAAGTAACGCCAGTTACTTTTTTTTCCCCATTTATTGATTGAAAGCTCTCCTGTGCCCATGTTGAGAGAAATCGGGAGTAAGATGTTACTTTAGTTGTAGAATAAATATGAACATGCATTAATTCATCTCACTCACTCACTCAAAAAAAAAAAAATCAGATTTAGTTTTCCTCAAAATTAATAAAAACAGTTAAGCGCAACTCAGAATATGACTCAAAGCTGCAATAATTAAATATGTTAAATAATACGAATATCCTTTATGCATTTAATCCCATTTTATTAACCAATTTGCTGCTGACCTTCAGTGATCCAGTTCAACCGTACTAATAAGAAAAAATTACACAAGATAAACTAACATTTCTTCTTTTTTTATTGCTTTTAAGAGTGTTGAACTTTCTTCTTCTTTGTTCTACTGTACAGACGTGAATTTACATTTCCTTCAGCCTGGGGCTTTTATGTTTGCCAAAAATATAACTTTTTATATTAAAAGCAAACAAGCAAGCCCAGCCCAGATTGAAAAAGTAACGTAAAAGTAACGTAACGCATTACTTTCAATAAAAAGTAACTAAGTAACGTAATTAGTTACTTTTTTAGGAAGTAACGCAATTTTGTAATGCATTACTTTTAAAAGTAACTTTCCCCAACACTGCCTAAGACCACCGCTGGAAAGAGAAATTGGTTGTGAATGCAGCTCATGTGTGTGAGAGAAAGTGAAAGAAGTGAGAATTTAAAACGAGCAATGACTTAAAGGGTTAAAAAGCCAAAAAATTGCGTCTATGAGATCAAGTCTCTTTCCAAAGCGAGATCTATTTTTGTCTTTGCTGTGGTCTGAAGGT
>NW_015505885.1:37439-60190 GCF_001515645.1 Sinocyclocheilus grahami | reverse complement strand
TTGCTGCTCTCCCTGCTCATTCATGACAGGCTGCATGGATGGGCAGGGAGGTTTTTGCCCAGAACAGAACCATACAGCCAAACCAAACTTTATGCTACGTATCTATCATTTTGACGATAGTGGTCCTGACAGAAATGCTGTTAAAGGTTCAAAACAGATTTTAGTAGAAATGTGGTCATGCTAATTCAGCATTGTACTGGGTTAATAATTACGGTTAAATTACATTTTGGTTTAATTAAACAAGCGAGTTATGTAATCAGATTACTTTTTTCAAGTAACTAGTAAAGTAACGCTTCAAGTTACTTTTTCAAATAAGTAACGCCAGTTACTTTTTTTTCCCCATTTATTGATTGAAAGCTCTCCTGTGCCCATGTTGAGAGAAATTGGGAGTAAGATGTTACTTTAGTTCTAGAATAAATATGAACATGCATTAATTCATCTCACTCACTCACTCACTCAAAAAAAAAAAAAATCTGATTTAGTTTTCCTCAAAATTAATAAAAACAGTTAAGCGCAACTCAGAATATGACTCAAAGCTGCAATAATTAAATATGTTAAATAATACGAATATCCTTTATGCATTTAATCCCATTTTATTAACCAATTTGCTGCTGACCTTCAGTGATCCAGTTCAACCGTACTAATAAGAAAAAATTACACAAGATAAACTAACATTTCTTCTTTTTTTATTGCTTTTAAGAGTGTTGAACTTTCTTCTTCTTTGTTCTACTGTACAGACGTGAATTTACATTTCCTTCAGCCTGGGGCTTTTATGTTTGCCAAAAATATAACTTTTTATATTAAAAGCAAACAAGCAAGCCCAGCCCAGATTGAAAAAGTAACGTAAAAGTAACGTAACGCATTACTTTCAATAAAAAGTAACTAAGTAACGTAATTAGTTACTTTTTTAGGAAGTAACGCAATTTTGTAATGCATTACTTTTAAAAGTAACTTTCCCCAACACTGCCTAAGACCACCGCTGGAAAGAGAAATTGGTTGTGAATGCAGCTCATGTGTGTGAGAGAAAGTGAAAGAAGTGAGAATTTAAAACGAGCAATGACTTAAAGGGTTAAAAAGCCAAAAAATTGCGTCTATGAGATCAAGTCTCTTTCCAAAGCGAGATCTATTTTTGTCTTTGCTGTGGTCTGAAGGTACCTCAGAGGAGCTGTAAATTATTCAAAACGGCCACAACAGGCCCTTGTCAGTGACACTTAGAGTAACCTTTCTTTGTCAGTTAGCGGCAGGTTTTGTTGTTGTGCAGATTTGTTTTTGAATGAGAAACCCATATTAGAAGAATCACAATGTAAATGTCCGGTTTGAGGCACTGAAAGAGTCATCATGTCGCGTTCGATATGTGTGACTTTAATCATTGCAACGTGTCTGTTGCAAATCTGCTTTGTAAATTGCTGTAGACCTGATGGGGTGTATCTTTTGGAGTGGGAGACTTTTTACCATAGTAAAAACTGCTGAAGGATTTGCCACCACTTTGGACGAATTTTTTTGTTTTGTGTGTGTGTGTGTGTGTGTGTGTGTGTGTGTTTCCATGAAGAAGCAGATCTATCTAAATGAGGATGTGTGTGTGTGTGTGTGTGTGTGTGTACTGGGGGTCAAGGGGACTGTGTTTGGCTGTTATCTTCTATTTGTCTCCTATCCATGTTGCCTTCTGCTGAGTCCTAACCAATGCCTTTGTAGTTGTACATATTGTACAATCTTTGTTGTGAATTTTCTTTTTTATGTGTAGTTTTCATCAGCCTCACCATGCCAATAAAGGGAATTGTGTCTAATTTATTCTTTCCCTCTTTTTTCTTGTGCATCCAAACTGAATACAATTAGAAGTAGGGTTGCAAAGGGGTGGAACATGTCCGGACACTTTCCAAAAATCCCTGGAATATCCCTCCCCAAAAAAATCCTGGAAAGTAAAAAAAAAATTCTGGAATATTTCCGAAATTTACTGGACATTTTCCACCTTTTTGCAACCCTAATTAGAAGTAGTCGCTCAAATGAGTGTTTCAGCTACATTATGATTTCAATGAAGTCTCTTCTGCTCACCAATGCTGCATTTATGTGCAAAAAAATACAGTAAAAACTCTAATATTGTGAAATATTATTACAATTTAAAATATATGTTTTCTATTGTAATATATTGTAAACTGTAATTTATTCCTGTGATGCAAAGCTGAATTTTCCTCAGCGTCAATACTCAGAAATCATTCTAATATGCTGATTTGCTGCTCAAGAAACATTTCTGATTATTATCAATGTTGAAAACATTTGAGCTGCTTCATATTCATGCAGAAACCATGATAGTCTACCATTCCAATATCTGGGATATGTGAGTATCTGTGTGTTTTTAATAGAAACTAATGCTTTTATTCTGTAAATATGCATTGAATTGATCAAAAGTGACAGTAAAAAAACATGTACAATGTTACAAAAGTGTCTATTTCAGATAAACACTGTTCTTTTTAACTTTCTATTCATCAAAAGAAAAGAAAACATTTCCACAAAATATTAAGCGGCAAAAATTGTTTTTAACATTGATAATAATCAGAAATGTTTCTTGAGCAGCAAATCAGCATATTAGAATGATTTCTGAAGGATCATGTGGCACTGAAGACTGGAGGAATAATGCTGAAAATTCAGCTTTGATTACAGGAATAAATTACATTTTATAATATATTTAAATAGAAAACGGTTTTGTTAAATTGTAAAAACATTTCATAGTTTTTTACTGTATTTTGAATTAAATAAATGCAGGCCTAGTGAGCATAAGAAACTTCATTAAACATTTAAAAATCATGTCTCCAGAATTTTCTGCATTGTGGCGTAAAGCACGCATGCGAACATCATGCAAGCCCTGCTGTTTTGTGCGTATCATCACAGCACATTGTTTTGGATGACTCACTTGCAGACTCAGTTATTTTTGGCGGATGCTCGTGTTTTTGCCGGCTCCGCACGAACCTGGAAAATGAGTGATGATAATCCCGTGGAGCTTGTTTCATAATTCCCATAAACTCTTCTGACGGGGTTTGCATGCGTATTTGTGCCTGTAAAGGGGCCCCAAGAGTTTGAAGCCACATCTGTCCAGCTGAAATGTAATACTGTATCATTACTATTCAGCCTGTGAAACGGTAGAGGAGGTAAATAACCTCTTCTCTCCTGCGAGAGGTGTGGCAGGAGTGGACATTACATTTTAAAAGAAGAGGATCCAGTTGTGGATATTATTTATTTATTTATCTTTTTCATTAATGCTTGGGTTCAGCCTCGGAGAAAAGAGGCACTTCTTTCATTTTGCCGTCACAATCGCGGAGGCAGGAGGTCTCTCGGCGTCTGCCCTTTTCCGGACAATGTAGCTGGAAGCTCAAGAGCCTCACTTCTGTCGTTTTGTGTGATGCAGGTACTTACTCCGGCAATCTGTGCTTCTTTTTCATTTCACATGCACAGCTATTGGTGAAAATGCCCATGTCTGCAGTATTTGAGCATCTATTTCTACCTGCGATCCTATATATACATATATATGACTGTACTTGAAATATGGTGTATTTAATTATACACTAACAGTCAAATGTCTGACAAATTCAGATTCACCTGAAAAGACTCAAATGTCTTGCATTGCAGTATAAAAAAGATGTGTAATTATATTTAATGATATATACAACTATATATACACATTCTAATGATTTGCTGTTCAAGAAATATTTATTACGGTATTATCAATGTTGAAAAATTATTATTTTGTGGATTCTTTGACTAGAAAATCAGTTTTATTTTAGTATTATGTATGTGTTTTTATAGTTTGTTTATTTTTTTATTAAAATTATGAATTAGCTTTTATTTTCTTATTTTTGTAAGTTTTAGTAAGTTTATGTGCTTTTGTCATTTTTATAGTGTATATTTCTATATAGTTTATATTTCATAACTTTATTTTTATTTCAGTTTTAGTCTGATAATTGTAGTACTTCAGTACTTTAGTGATTTTAGTGCTTCGGCTTATTTTATTTCAGACAGTCCCCAAGGCAAGTTTTTCATTAATATGAAAACCAGTATGAAAAATATTTAATAATATAGGAATATTTTAACAACTTATATATACAAATATTGTGACATGATTCTTCAGAAATCATTCTATTGATAAACATTTCTTATTATGATCAATGTTGGATTTTGTGGATTCTTTGATGACTAGAAGGTCAGTTTTATTTTAGTATTATTTATATGCTTTTATTTGATTTGATTGATTATTTATTCATATTTTGAATTTTATTGATAAGTTTTAGTCATTTTATATTTAATATTTCTATATATTTTATATTTTGTAAAATTGTTCTTTTTATATATTGTCAACTTAATTTTAATTTCAGTTTTAGTAATTTTAGTACTTTGGGTTATTTTATTTCAGTTCGTTTCCGAGGCATATTTTCCAGATTTTTATTTTATTATATTGTATTACATTTTATTTTTTTATGTTATTTTATTTTAGCTTAATTCAAATTATTGAAATTTATTTAATAACAACACTGTAGACATTTCAAAAGAACAGTAGTTATTTTACATTATTTAACTTATTATTATTATTATTATTATTTAATTGTTATATATATTTTAAAAATATTTTTTACTGACCCCAACCTTTCTGACTTCTCTTGTAGTGTATGTTGCTTGAAAATACATGTTATCCTTTCAGCTGCATTGAAAACAAACAATGGCAGCAGGAGTAAGGCAACATGAACTGAATCCACCGTGAGATTTATTAGGATGGAGTTCAGAAGCTGTTATTGATGATGATGAAATAACATCAAAGGATCAGTGTGATATTTTGAGGTGTCATCGACACCGATCCCAGCCTCATGCTCCATCTTCTTCTCTCTGGTTATTTTTTAGAGAGCTTTATAAGTGCCTCACAATTCCATTGTCTGAAGGTCTATCAGATTTACTTTCTCATGTAGGACAACAGCTGCAAGTCCCCAGACGTTCAGCCAATCGCCACCTTTAGAAACGAGTGTATGAGGAACATGTCGGATGTTTACTCAGTATTAACTTAGAAAACTTTTAAATATCACTGAGGGTATTGATGTTATTCAGTCTAATGCATAAGATATAAACCACAGTAAGGTGCGCAAGGGACCATATTTATGTCAACGTTTTATAAGGGTTTGATACGGAGCGCAAAAACATTAAAGTTGTTTACGACATTTGAAGTTAATGCTGGCAAAGTTTTCAAGTAATAAAAAGTGGTTGTGTCTGGATGTGAGATTCACATTTGCTGCTATCAAGGTTAACGGTGATTTTAACATTTTAGAAATGTCTCCTGATTTGCATAATTAATTTAGTTAACCTGGTGCTAAACCCAGACAGTGCAATTCATTTTTAATGAAATGTTCTTCGATACAGTGTTGTTATTGTTAACTATTAAAAAAAATGTTCATTGATATAAATTAAGCTGAAATGAAATATAAAAATTTGACAAAAACCTAGAAATTAAAATAAAACAATAAATAAGACAAAATACGTAAAATAGGTAATAATTTGAAGTATTAGCAGAAATTACTAAAACTAAAACTGAAAAAAATATGCATATATAAAAATTTTATAAAAACGTACACTACGATTAGAAATGAAAACAAACTAAAAATAAAATAAAAACAAAATATTAAAATAAAAGCTGATTCGAAATATGAAAATATAGAATACAATAGTATACAACTAAAATTGCTAAAACTAAAATAAATATAGTTTAAAGCGAAATCGAAATAAATACAAATGACAAAAGCTTGACTAAAATGTAAAGTAAAATTAAATTAAATTAAAAACCTAAAATATAAAAAAGCTAATTCAAAATGTTAAAATATACTATAATAGTATACTATAGTATGTACTATAAAAGTCATAAAATGAAAAGATAAACAAAAATATTACAAATAATAAAATGTACAAAAGCTTGACTAAAATGTAAAGTAAAATTTAATTTAATTAAAACACTAAAATATAAAAAAGCTCATTCAAAATGTTTAAATATACTATAATAGTATACAATAGTACAGTATGTACTATAAAAGTCCTAAAATAAAAAGATAAACAAAAATATTACAAAAAAGCTTGACTAAAACGTAAACTAAAATTGCAGTATATAAAAATAAAACTTAAAAATAAAAGATCATTTAAAACATGCTATAAAGAAAAAAAACATGCTAAATAATAATAAAAAAAAAACTATAATAGTATTCAAATAAAATACAACAATAACACTGCTTTGACAAAAATGTGCAATGTTTGGTTTAAGTCCACATCAAATATGTTACTAAGTGTGTTAAATAAGCCAATAAAGCGATACGCAAAACCAAACAATTAGTCAAGTAATGAGCAAAAAGCTGAGTGTGAGATTTCTGCTGCTTTCTGCCAGATGCTCAACAAAAGGCCGTCCTCCGTCTCCATCCACACGCTGCCATCGCACGCTTTAAAGAGTAATGAGCGACAGAAGGGACGGTATTCTTTTTCTCCAAAACTATCAACTTTGGGGGCCAAACGTAAACTTCGCTTGATAATTAATGACAACAGACAAATGGCGGCTGATTGAGCAACTTGTCTTTATTGTCAATCACCATCTGCTCCGCAGTGCCGACGCAACACAGCGCTAATTACCTCGAGTGCGCTTAAGATGCCTTTGTTAATTAAAAGTGAAAATAAAAAGGGTTTTAGGGACAGGTTTGAAGAGCGAGCGACAAGAGTGAAGCGCTGTGGACTGCGGCGGGACACATGCTTGGTTATAGGGCTTCACAATTTGGCCCAAAAATGTATGATTATATATCAATATGACCATAACATAAGAATAATAAACAATAATAACAAAAATGTTATGAGTATTGTTATATAACAATATTTTAGTAAATAAAAATAAAAAAACGAAATAAAAGCAAAATAAGAAATATTTATTTTGTAATATTTCATTGTAAATTAAAAAAAAAGTATCTAATAAAATAATCATTTTATTTTACTAATGTGAAATTACTAATATTTATGGCTGACTTAATTCCTTGATTTTCAGACTTTTATTTTTATGGAAAACTGCAGGGAGCCCTTAAATATTGACTTTTGTTGATAATAATTTATCATTAAGTGTATGGAAAGATGGACAATGTAGGGCGGCACGATTTGGAGAAATATTAAGATTGTGATTTTGAAAAGAAAATCCAGGTTTGCTGTGCTTGTTTGTTAGATCAAACCAAAATTATGTCATTATATATAGTACCATTATGACATTACTATTGTAATATTTCACAGTGAAATAAAAAGTAGAGTAAGTCAAACATAATAATAATAATAATAATAATAATAAAACTGTAAAATTACAACACTAATATTTATGAATGTATTGTCGTATTTCATTTTAAAATAAGAAATTAGTATTTAAGAAAAGTAATATATTAATAATAATACATTTATGTGACATTACAATGGTAAAATTAGAGTAGAATAAATTAAATATAATAATAATAATAATAAAAATAATAATAATAATACATTACAACTCTAAATTACAATACTAATATTTATGTCAGTCTATTGTCATATTTCATTTGAAAATAAAAAAATAGTATTAAAGAAAATAATTTAGCAATAATTTTATTTGAAATTACAACAGTGTAATTTCAACACTAATAGTTACACTGTAAAAAACATTCTGTAAAATTTACGGTAAAAAAACGGCAGCTGTGGTGTGAATTTTACCGTAAAAAATACGGTAGCAACCTTTTAGGTTTTACGGTTTTAACTTAAATTTACAGTTAAATACCGTAATTTCATTAACTGATATAATGTTAATATACCAACCTATTGAAGTACTGAAATCTGTTTTGTACCTTTGTAATACACTGATAACCACCCAATGCAGGTGGTGATGAGAAAGTCACATGATGAACCAAAGCCCATCACAAGCAGCTTTTAAATAATAACATATATAGAAACACAAACACTAAACACCATCATGGACTCACACATCACACATGAAACTGAAATAATGCAATAAACATTCATTTAACAACATTAGGTGTAACACACAACCCTAATATACAAAACTGATAAGAAAAAACTAAGAAGAAACAGTTATTTCAACAAAAAAAAACATCAAATTTGAAATGTAACGCAGGGAATTCTGGGAATGTCAATTTACGGTTATTCACTGTAAATTATACAGACTTTTTCACTTCCAAAAACGGTATACTACCGTAAAATGTATGTCCAATACATGTAATCTCAAATACAGTTTTTCACCATATATAGTAGGGGAATTTACCGTTAACCATTTAACAGGTTTTTACTGTAGCATTTTTACAGTCTTAAATTCACGGTAATTTTTTACAGTGTATAGCTGTCTTTATTTGTTCATTTTCAAACATTAAACCATCAACATATGTAAAAAAAAAAGTAAAATTAAAAAGTAAAAAACTATTCAAATTCTCTATAAATCTCAAAACAACAACAAAATAAAAATCACATATTATTATTATTATTATTATTAAAAGTGGAAGGCACATGTTGCACAAATCCGTGTTAAAATGACCTAAACTCCGTCTTTTACTGTGAATTGAGCTGCTGAAAACACCAACCGATTATGAGCTGCTCACGTGTAAAAGGACACAGTGCTGCGCTTCACTCTGAAACACACGACACATACATTTGATACATACAATCACAGCCTTTGCAGTTCGATAATCGCAATAAGCCATATTGCGATTCTGGTTTTATTTTGATTAATCGTGCAGCTCTAGGACATTGGAACATTTTATGTTGGTGCCAGATCCACTCCTGTTGAATAAAACATGCAAATGTAAGGATGTGCAATTATTTTCCATATCATCAGTAATTTGGTTTTAATTTGGTAATTATCGACTGCCATCAATAATCATTAAACATAATTAATGTGATAGCCGAGAGTCGCGTTGCTTGAAATGACAGGCCAAATGACTTCACTTCCACTACGGGATGAAAGTTTGCTTCAAACCGAGAGGATCCATCCATCCAGATACACAATAACATGCTGCAGAGCTTTAAAAAATGTGAATATTTCCAGGCTGTCATAACTTGAACAGTTTGACATGAATAATTATTTGACATGGTTTCGTCCTCAGCTTTCTGTCAATATGATTTGACATGCAAGGACGGGAGAAAATATCACACTGACTGCCTGCGCTTGACGTTTCAGTCGCTTTTTAAACGCATCTCATCAATGACGTGTCATAGTCGTTTTAGAAGAAAAAAATATTCTACATTATGCTAAATGTTTAGCATGGCAAAACAGCAGACAGAAAGCCATATATACAAACCGCTGTGAATGCATAGACAGTGAGACTGTAATTGCTTGTTAAAAATATTGGTGACCTTAATCCACATGCTAATGGCATAATTAAAGTGGTGTTTCATGGACTTCGCAATCTTCTGTGACAAGGCTTACAATTCAGTTAACCCCATTTGAACACTTTTGTTTCAACTGTGTTTAGACGGCTAATTTGCTTCAGATTTAACTCCACTAAATGTAATTAAGATTTGAAAATAATTAGGTCTTTAAGTACACAAGCATAGGATGTTTATGTCTTTAGCACACTGATTTGCTTTGCTTTCTAGTATACAGGATGGCAAAATGTCTATATTGTAGGATGTCTTGGAATTAAATCCATATTAAAACTCACAAATTATCAAAATGACTCGTAAATGAATCGAAACTATACATAAACAAAGGTAAATGCTTCATTAAGTGCAGGTGCAATTTCAAGATATCCTGTTCAATTTACAAATGGTGTGGTTGCCAGAAATTCACCATAAAAATGCTGTGACAGTGTTTCAGGTATGATCATATATTTTAAGTAATACAATAATAATGTACCAATCTACCAAAATCTGCTTTTTACCTTTAAAAATATATTGATAACTGAAAATGAGAAGAAACAAAACTATTTAATTTAAATAGTATCATATGTTGTGTCAAGCAGTGGTAAAAATGTCCTTTTATGGTTTTTAGTTTTACATTACACAATAAATCTTACATTTTACTTGGGAAAAAAGGAAAAAAAACATTAATTTGACAATTTTTTCTTTGTTTTTTAAATTTTTTACATTTTTTACATATGCAATTTCTTTTCTTTCTATCCTTCTTTCTTTCTTTCTTTCTTTCTTTCTTTCTTTCTTTCTTTCTTTCTTTCTTTCTTTCTTTCTTTCTTTCTTTCTTTCTTTCTTTCTTTCTTTCTTTCTTTCTTTCCCAAGATTTTACTTGCAAAAAAAAATTAAAAAAAATAATAATAATTTTCACTGTATATGGTAAAGTACCTAATTAACAGGTTTTTACTGCTAGTAAGTTCTAGATAATAATTTAAGGACATACTTTGGTAAAATTATATTTTGCAGTGTCCTTGTTACATATGTTACATATACTTATTATCATAATAACAGCTATCTATTTATTTATTTATTTTGATGACAACTAATTGCAACTGTGATAAATATGTGCTTTAAAAAAAGTCCAGGTTTGTTTGTAAGGTTGCACAATTTGGCTCAAAATTTTGTGAATATGTAATGATGTGGCTATGAAATAATAATAATAATAATTAATTGTGGTGTCAATTTTCAAAAAAATAAATAAAATAACAATAACAATAAGAAGAAGAAGAAGAAGAAGAAGAAGAAGAAGAAAAATAAATTAAATAATATTATCACTAAATAAAAATATGAAGATTACTAAATAAATACAAAATAAGAAATATTACTATTGTAAACATTTCACTATTTAAAAAAAAGCCACTAAAGCTTCTCTTTTACGGGAAGATGGACAATGTAGGGCTGCACGATTTGGGGAAAATCTGAAAATGTAATTTTCCTAATAAAAATTGTGATTGTGATTTAAACAATTCCAGGTTTGCGCTGCTTGTTTGTATGGCTGCAAAATTTGGCCAAAATCTTTTGATTGTAAAACCACTATGGCTTAATTATTATATGTACTATTACATACAGTAACTCTAAAGCAACCAACCCAAACCCTATAGTAACCAAGTTGTTAATTAACATTACTTAGTAAATAAACATAAATGTACAGTTACACTTTAGCAAGGACACCTTAAAATAAAGTGTAACCCATACTTTTATATCTCATCTTACATCTGTCAAGCGTACGCCGTATCATCTCACACTTTCTTTAGTTTTTCCAAACTGTCCTGCTGCCGTTTTAAAATGATCCTGGCGTCGTTCTTGTCTTCCTCTATTACCGCCGCTGTGACATATTGAGCAAAGACGTTTTCCATGTTCTCGTGGAGAAGGTCGTCAGGCCAGCCCAAATCTAGTCCCCTGAAAGCGAGCCAAGATTTCCATCGTGTGTCATTCAAATTAGCATCAGACTTGAATGCGGTTGGCGAGCAGATCAGACAGTGTGAAGGACGGAGCCGCAGTAGGAGCAGGCCTTGCCGTTTCTACGCTATCAGGGAAATTAACTGTCCTCAAACCACTTTTATCACACCCTCAGGTACATGGCTCGATTCAATAAAGAGTTTTATTAATGCTACAACTTGGGACTTGCTATTGACATGTCGGATCGATATCGTGGACTGCAAATGTGAGTGTGCTACTAATCAGTATTGATAGACAAGAATACAGGAGTGTCTTATTTTCCTGAGCAGTTCGTCTGTAGATGTGATTATATTACGCAATATTACATTACCATTTTACTGAGCATTAATTGTGACCAAAAAAGAGCCACAATTGTTCATCACACAATACCTGTCAAAAGTCTGGAATCATTAAGGATATGTGATGCTTTTAAGTCTCTTATGCTCACCAAGGCTGCATTTATTTTACTGCAAATATACAGTAAAAAAAATATTACAATTTAAACAAACTGTTTTCTATTGGAATATGTTTTAAAATGTAATTTATTTATGTGATACAAAACTTATATATATATATATATATACTGTATGTATATATATACTGTATATATATATACTGTATACCCACAATGCCTATATGTAGACAGAAAATCATCATTATTATTATTATTGCTATGTTAAACATCTCAACACACTGTACCTCTCCCTCTCGCTCATTGATTTAAAAAATATTTATTATTCATTGTTATTAAGAATTATGATCAATTATAAAATGGTGTTATGATATGATGGTAAAATAAAAGTTTGTTTAACATCTCTCTCTATATATAATATATGCTGTATAATATTTCAGTTGTTTCAAATATAGACCTTACTATATTTGTGTTATTATTATTTTTTATTGTTGTTATTATTATTGCTATTATTTAAATCTCAACCTTTTAAATGGTAGTGAATCACAGTTTCCCCACAAATGTGAAGCAGCACAACTGATTTCAACATTGATAATAATCAGAAATGTTTCTTGAGCTGCAAATCAGCATATTAGAATGATTTCTGAAAGACCATGTGACACTGAAGACTGGAGTAATGATGCTGAAAATTCAGCTTTGATCACAGGAATAAATTACATTTTGAAATATATAAAAAAAGAAAGCAGTTCGTTTAAATAGTAATACTTCACAATATTACTATTTTTGGTGAAATAATCGCTGCCTTGCTAAGAGTTATTTTAACATAAAAAAAATAAAAAACTTTATTCTGGACTTTTTACCGGCAATGTACATAAACAAATAAATATCCTTAAAGTGAAATTTTCATATTTTTAAGCTGAAAAGGAAAACTGACAATTCTATAAACTTAGCTAAAGTCAGTTTACTTTAGAGTTGAGAATCATAAAGTAATGTATAAGATACATGTGTATTAAAGTTCTATTAAGAAGTATTATTAAAAATCAAATCCACCGCATTAATTGGCCTTGTCCATCACGCTTGTATATCCAACAGTCTAGAAAGCAGAACAAAAGGCAGCTCACATATTAGATGAGTCTATTTTTACCAAGGCTATGAGTGCAGCGGGCAGAGCAGGTGAGGTGAGGAGGGACCAAGTTTTTGGGGCCCATATGGGATTGTGAAACGGGCCACGTTAATCATCCAGACAGCAGAGACATTAACAGTGCATGAAGCCGAGTCTCTGGACATCACACCAGAGAACACACTCGCCGTACGGGGGAGAGCAGGCCAACAACTCTGGGATTCACACACCGCTGCTGTTACACTGAGTGCTATCAGAAGCTGCTGCTTGCAACTTTCTTGGCCACTTTCGCTTTTGTGCTTTGAAAAAAAAAAAAAAAAACACTTTATAGTCATACTGTATTCAAAGTGAAAGTTACGTAAAAGCTCCACTCCTGACCTCTGCAGACAAATAGACTTCTTCTCTTTCATAAAAATAAACTATTATCAATATTTAACAACAGCCATGCACTATTCTTTTTATTTATATATACACACACACACATGTAATATACACTGCAAAATATAAATTTCTAATGAGTATATTTATCTAATAAAAATCTTAAAACATCTAAATAAAAATATATACTATTTTATATATTTATGTGTATGTATATATATATACGCACACACACACACACATACTGCATTATATAACTGTCATATAGCAAGGCCAGACACAGAGGGTAAGTGAAAGACAGGATGGTTTATTGATACAAGATGTGGAGGAGTGGAACGGGTTAGGTTAAGGCAGGTGAGTGTCAACAGAGTGAATGATTCCAGGGTTCTTATCCGAGTTCTGAGGGTGAGTGTCTGATGCCGGTTGCGTGGGGAGATCATGGAACAGCTTCCAAGGAGTCATTGGAGGATCACGGGAGAACCAGAAGGCAAGTATTTCTAGGAGAATATCGTATAGAGAGTCCAGAACGGTCCATAGGAGTGAACGGTCGACCGGACAGTGAGTGACTGTGATGGTCAATATGGGGTGCTGTGTGTACATTAATGAGGAAAAAAATTAACTTAAATGATTTTAGCAAATGGCTGCAATATAACAAAGAGTAAAAAATTTAAAGGGGTCTGAATACTTTCCGTACCCACTGTATATATATATGTAAAATATTAACAAAATTTACTTTATAAATATACTTTAAACATCTCTAAATAGTTCATAGATCTCAAAACAGCAAAACAATGCAATATAGCCTATATTGTAATTTTTAGTTGTTTTAAAAATAAGCCTTACTACATTTGTATAATTTATTATAGTGCTGTCAAACGATTAATCGCGATTAATCGCATCCAAAATAAACGTTTTTGTTTACATAATATGTGTGTGTGTGTTGTGTATATTTATTATGTATAAATAAAGACACACACATACACCATATATTTTGAAAATATGTACATGTATTTACATGAATATATTTATATTCATATAATTTATATCATATATACATATATTTAATATATAAACATAACATATTTTTCTTAAATATATACATGCATGTGTGTGCATTTATTTATACATAATAAATATACACAGCGCACATAAATATATTATGTAAACAAAACTTTTATTTTGGATGCGATTAATCACGATTAATCGGTTGACAACACTAATTTATAACAATGATTTTACCAATATGACAAAAAAAAGCCTAAGAGCCGTATTCATGGCGTTAACAGTGTGCTTCTCCATTGTTCCACTGGTCAGTCTTCATACCTGTTCACAGCTTGGTCAGTCTCTATTATTATTTCAAGAGTGTCTGATTCTCCATGACCTACTTGAGCTGAAGGAGCCTCTGTGTGCACGCATGCATCGAGTACTGTCACTTTCTGAGGATTACAAATCAGCCACACTGACGAGCCGCTGCCAAAGTATATGAAAATTACTAAATGTGTTTTTTTTTTTAATTCTGTGGTGACCTACCAGTTCTTGGGGACAAGGATGATAATCATTTGTATTCATGAAGCATGATAAAGACCGTTTTTAAACACATCTGTGTCTGCTGTGTTTCTCTGCTTTAAAGCTGATGGCAGGTGCGGCTGTCAGACTAATGGCGAGTGTATAATAAGCAAATGTTTCCTGATTGATGGCTTGCATGTCACTGCTCTGCTCTCACAGACTCATTACAGACCTTTCTGTTTGAAGGTTCGGAAGACTCAAATGTCAACACAGGAATGCAGATGAAGATCTCTACAAGCGGATGAGCTGGAGTGAGACGATTAAAACAATTGAGACAAAAATCAAACATCATTTACTCATCCTCATGTTGTTATACACCAGCATGACTCTCATATCAGTTATCAGTCATATCATGGCATTTCAGTATTATTTGTATACGATTTAGCTTTCATTTTATGTTTCAGTTGGTTTATTATGTGTTTTTGACATTTCTAGTAATATTCTGTTTTTTTATACATATTTGTCAGTAATTTTAGTACTTCCATTTCCATTTATTTTTTTATTTTTTTTAATAATTGGTCTAGGGGCCATGCAGGCCACAACAGAAAATATTTTTAAACATAGGCTTAGTTCAGTCAGGACCTCTTAAGTTAAAAAACAAAACAAAAAAAACATAGACAAACCTTTAAGTCAACTTTTATTGGCATGTTTTCTAAAGCTGCATTTGGCGGTTGTAACACATTTTTCAAATATTTATATTTTATTTCAGTTTTTATTATAGATGTACTATTATTATATTTATTCATATTTATAATTAGCTTTTATTTTTATATTTACAGTGCAGTTTAAGTTTTAGCACTTTTTTAAGTTTAAGTTTTAGCAATTTAATTATGTATTTTTATGTATTTTTATTTTTAATATTTTGATTTTGCTTTAATTTATTTTGCTTTTGCTTTGGAGTTTAGTAATTGTAATACTTCAACTTTACTTTTATTAATTTTAAAATATATATATTTTTTTCAATCAACAACAATTATTTACTAGTTTTAGTTAACTTTAAGTATATAATAATAATAATAATAATATGCTGTTCATCATTATATTATATTATATTATATTATATTATATTATATTATAAAATACATGGTAGTAAGTAAGTGGTGACAATTTTTTTTTTATCTTAGTATTATTATTATTATTTTCGTTTTTGTTAATAAACTATCCCTTTAAAAAGCGGTGTTGAGAAGCCAAAACCATGTTCTGTCATAGTAATAAATTTAGTAATTAGCACTGCGTTGATTAACACGAAACCCAAAAGGTGAGTGTTGAGGTTTTTGTATTCATTCATCTGAAATGACTGATCTGAAATCACTGATTCTCCTCAACTCTGAAAACTCTCAGTCAACAGGACATTTACAGCTCCAGTCATTCAGCATCAATCCTTTCTGCATCTTCAGGTCTTATTTATTAGCCTGCCGTTCTCTATTCTTACATTACTGAGAATTAGATGTGTAATCTTGTTGCCACCCTCGTCTTGTGCCTTAAATAATGGCCTTTCAGCTATCATCTTCAGCAGAGAGCCCCAATCCTGTAATAGTTTCCTCCTGCGCCCGCACGAGCTGTGGAGAAATCCATGCGCTGAACTTTTCACACAGCGGAAAATGAATAATTCTCAGCAATACTTTCCTTCTCCCAGGCTATGAAATATTAGAATGTGGAGAGGCTTTTATGATAACAGAGCTGTCTCAGCACAGACATTACCTTTAGAGATTTTGGGGTGAATGTGTGCGCAGACGTGCACATGACTAAGATTTACAAGAACAATAGCGATGCATTTGTATACAGTTGTCAAATTCTCATTTCACAGCACTTCTGACAGAATCGAAGCAGAATCTGTTCTGCTCGAAAGCCTATTTGCAAATAAAACATGAGTTATGAATACTAAACCATCCTCATTTTACTTCAAAGCTGGCGTTAGACAAAAAAATAAAGTTGGGGTGGGAGAGAGCAAAAGAGAGCCGGAAAAGCACACAGCAGTGACAAAGAACAGAAATACGGGTAGTTTGCAGCTTTTATAGATCCTAATAAGCCCCTCAAGGCGCTACAACATTACAACCTTCCGCTTTACAACCGACGATGGGCCGAACGCAAAAGCTCCGGAGGGGATTTTAGCCGTAGAATATGTCCTGTCACGTTAATATTTGCCTGTATATATTTGACGCCGAGTTGTTCTTCCAGATTCTTCTTCCTGATCGTTTGCGTGAAAAAACGAGGGAACATTCCTCTCACGGAGAGAGTCATATCTGACTGGCATCCTAATGAGGGGCTGGAGACGCTGACATTGTACATCCTCCACGCTGATGTCTAAATCACATCATGTCAGGAGTCTCAGAGTCGTGTTCTCCTCACGCTGAGTGACGTGGGAAGGAAGGAAGGGCTCCTCGTGCATCATCCTTGGCTTCGCGTCTATCATCTTAATCACTGTCTAATCTGAAGAAACCATGAAATTGAAGCCATTCCACCAGCAAAGGTCAGCTTCCACACTCTAAAAACAAATGTTTTGACTCAACAGTTCGCGTTAGTCTTTTTGAATTTCTAATGGAATTGCTCTCAACTAACATAACAATGAGTTAGAGGAACTTAAAAAAATAGTTCACCCAAAAACAAAAATAGCTGAATAGTACTCAGGCCATCCAAGATGTAAATGGGTTTGTTTCTTCATCAGAACAGATTTGGAGAAATGTAGCATTGCATCTCTTGCTCACCAATGGATGCTCTGCAGTGAATGGGTGCCGTCAGAATGAGAGTCCAAACAGCTGATGAAAACATCACAATAATCCACAAGTAATCCACACCACTCCAGTCCATCAATTAACATCTTGTGGAGCGAAAAGCTGCATGTTTGTAAGAAACAAATCCATCAAGGCGTTTTAACTTTAAACCGCTGCTTCTGGCACCCATTCACTGCAGAGCATCCATTGGTGAACAAGTGATGTAATGCTACATTTCTCCAAATCTGCTTCAATGAAGAAACACACTCATTTACATCTTGGATGGCCTGAGTACTATTCAGCTATTTTTGTTTTTGGGTGAACTATTCCTTTATGTTCCTCTAACTCATTGTTATGTTAGTTGAGCACAATTCCATTAGAAATTCAAAAAGACTAACGCGAACTGTTTTTGTTGAGTCAAAACATTTGTTTTTAGAGTGTGGAAGCTGACCTTTGCTGGTGGAATGGCTTCAATTTCATGGTTTCTTCAGATTAGACAGTGATTAAAATGATAGATTTGAGGCCAAGGATGATGCACGAGGAGCCCTTCCTTCCTTCCCACGTCTAAAAACAAACATCTGCATCTCAGATGGTCTGAGGGTGAGTACATTTTCAGCAAATTTAAATTTTTTGGGTGAACTAGTCCTTTAATAATTGGTAGCATAAACACACATTTTTAAGTTGATTTCTTAAAAAAAAAAAAAGTTGGTGATTTTTATTTAAAAAGTGTTTATTATATGTTTTTTTAAGTATAGTTATGTATTTATTGCATTATTTTATATATACTAAATATGTTCAAATTATTTACACACACACACACATGTTCAAATTTGTTTTTTCTTCAAATCTGAATGGATTTTCTTGGATTGAAATATAAGGATGGCAAAATGTAAAATATTTTTTAAATGCTATAAAAACATATTTGAAAAAATATACAAAAATGTCCAAAAATATGTTTTTTATATTAATGTAAATATATTTGTAAACATATTTGAGTAAAAAATATATATCTAATTTTGAAATCATATATTTGCAAATATGTTTTATAAGTATATATTTTTGCCATATGGACTACAACTTAATTTTCTTTTAAAAAATGAATTAACGCATACATTTCCGTTTACTATCAACATTTTTATGTCAGCTGAACTCATCAAAATAATGTTTGCATCTTAAAATGTTGAATTAATTTGGTTTTAACTTGCTATCATTAATTATTTAAGTTGTGGTAACAGGTCCCCTGAGTTTCTTTTTAGTGCATCAAAGTCTGCAAGGGAGGAGTTTTCTCAGAAGAGTTTTTGGCCCATTTGGAGCCCACAGTGAACTTTCTCAGGTGAGGTTGCAAACTTTCACTGTGGTTTTGTACTGGTTATATCTGTAGAAACGAAGAGTTCAACCTGTCTGCAAATAGAGTTTCTCTGTCTTACCTGACAGCAAACTTTGATGCGGCCTCCTCCCAAGCCACCTGTGACCCGAAGCGATCCTTTGGTCCAGGTGAACCCGACTGAACTCACAGTGTCTTAACTTTCTATTTGTATTTCTGCTCACAGTGTGCGGTGTCAAGGGTTCAGCTAAATGCATGTTGGGAGAGAGCAGGGCCATGTTTCTGAACAGATCCAGTCAAGTGTAACCATTGATTTGATGATCATTGTTGTGGCTGAAGCTGCCCTTTAAGCTGATACGAGGCATGTTGTTTGATGCTGTGGGAGGAAGTGGCTTCATACGCTGTTAGTCGTGCTGCTTTCTTCCAACAGGATGAGTGAGCTTTTGGATCCTTTCGTTAATCCAAGATAATCCTAATTTCCCAATGTGATTTCAAAAATTAAGCAAAACTAAACTGTTATTGATTTTTATATGATCACATTAAGTAATAGATGTTATTGTCATTCCCTTATTCTAATCCTAGACTTGTAATATTAAACTATGACGTCCATAATTATTATATTTAAACTGTTATAATCTATACAGGAAAAAAAATTAAATAAATAAATGAATGAATAAATGTATGTACAGTGGGGGAAAAAAGTATTTAGTCAGCCACCAATTGTGCACTATATCAAAAATTATGACTGTCCCACTCATGTGGTGTTGTTTCCGCCATGCTAAACAATTTTAACACTAATCAAGTTTTGTCTAAAATTAGTGCGAGAGACAACAGTGAAGAGCAAACGGTATGAGAAATGATCATGAGAAATCACAATAAATGGGATGTGTGTTTAAATAAATAAATGTGTGTATGTGCAAATTTCCAGTCATTTTGTCAAATCATGTACATTACACAAAAAGTGTGAACATATGTTAATTTGTGTCTTTAAGATAATGCAGTGTTAGCTACGAAACTAGAAATAATTAGACAAAGATGTGAGCCATTTTATACTAAAAATATCACCGTCATTTGACCACAGAATGCTATTAAACATTTGAAATATGATGGAAATGGCACGGCAATGATAATTTTCATTAATTTCAATGAAAATAAATTTTTACTCGGGCGAGATCCCAATTCGTCAGTCACTGACGTAACGTTGAACGTGACTGACTGAATGGGAACCCAAATCCTTTGCATGAATCCTGTGCAATTATAAAGTTTGATAACTCCAATAAGATTCTCGGTTAAATCTCTGCTCAAAAATGCAGACAATTATTCAGAAGAGATGCCTGGCCTCACCTGTGCAGTTCTAGCAGAATTATTTTCAGTTTTATATGGCAAATAAGAGGCCATCCACATATGAAGAGAGAATTACCTTTTGATTAAAGGATTATTATTTTCTCTATCCCAAATAATGCAGCACACATTGCTCTTCAAAGTAGTTCTGTCGTCATATCCATCCAAAACAGATGTATGAAAATACATTCTAGCACGTCTCTTGCTGACAGCATTAATATGTGTTCAGGTGCAAACCAGCAAAAGCACATTATCAGCATTCTGAGCATCAGTGATTCAGGCAGAGATTACAGTAAACAAACAGCTCTCCAATTTCAATGGCTTGTGCTCAGTATTTGCCAAGCAGTCGTGATGAATTTGAGAAATGTATCCATTTTAATGTGAGATCACTAATTCCCCATATCTAATTAAAGAGCACCCACAGATGAACTCATATTCAGAAATCATTTTCTCAATTACCCATACTCAGACACTGAAAGAACTGGGTCTGACGGTTAACA
This sequence comes from Sinocyclocheilus grahami, assembly GCF_001515645.1. Taxonomy (NCBI): domain Eukaryota; kingdom Metazoa; phylum Chordata; class Actinopteri; order Cypriniformes; family Cyprinidae; genus Sinocyclocheilus; species Sinocyclocheilus grahami. The sequence continues at coordinate 39,471 of NW_015505885.1, read as the reverse complement.
GGACAGATGCACAGCGCTTGTGGGTTTTGGGAGATTTAAAGTTTGTTTGTTTGGTTAGAAGTTGTCGTGCAATTAAGCATTACAAAAACCATTCTTACATAGCAAATATTCATCAAATCATCCTAAAAATAAACTCTTTTAGCTTGAGAAAATGCAGATTTTAATATATGATCTAGTTGGGAGTCCAATAACTGTGAAAGTGCACTATGGCAAGCATACACTTTAATATGCATGTAAGCTTTATTACAAAATACTTCAATTCCTTATTGGGGTCAATTCGACCCGTGTTAGTTTTTCAGTTGTTTGAAACACTGATTACACTACTTAGTACTTGAAATGTTCTGAACATTTCTCATTTAGGGTTATGAATGTGCATGCAAAGTTTCGGCATGTGTTTTCGAAAGGCTGTACAAAACTTTGAATATAACAGAAAACAGCAAAGAGTCAGGTTAAAAAAAATAAAAATAAATATATATATATATATATATATATATATATATATATATATATATAGTATATTTGTTGTTGTATATATAAAAATTATTGTAGCTTGTCAAACACTACATTTCAAAATACATGAGAACTTATGAAACTGAAGTCTCAAAGTTTACTCAAAAATTAAGATGACTCTTCTGAATCATCCGGGGAGACTACAAATAGTTACAAATAGTAAAAAAAAAAATATATATATATATATATATATATATATATATATATATATATATATATATATATATATATATAGTATATTTGTTGTTGTATATATAAAAATTATTGTAGCTTGTCAAACACTACATTTCAAAATACATGAGAACTTATGAAACTGAAGTCTCAAAGTTTACTCAAAAATTAAGATGACTCTTCTGAATCATCCGGGGAGACTACAAATAGTTACAAATAGTACAAAAATAAATAAATACTACTTATAATGTTAAGAATGGAAATAATGTTAGACACTATTTATACGTTATAATATTTATGCACCTAAGTCATTACAAGTAGTCATGACAATCAGATCAATCAATCAATCAATCAATCAATCAAATAAAATATGTTGTGTCTGTGCAGCTAAATTTGAACATACTGAAGTCTCAAAGTTTACTCAAAAATTAAGATGACTCTTCTGAATCATCCGGGGAGACTACAAATAGTTACAAATAGTACAAAAATAAATAAATACTACTTATAATGTTAATAATGGAAATAATGTTAGACACTATTTATACGTTATAATATTTATGCACCTAAGTCATTACAAGTAGTCATGACAATCAGATCAATCAATCAATCAATCAATCAATCAATCAAATAAAATATGTTGTGTCTGTGCAGCTAAATTTGAACATAAAAACTTGTGAGTGAAATTTACCCCAAGCACAATAGAAATACATGGGAATTAATACATTTCTCACATATTTCTGACAAAGCTTCAATAGAGATTTTCTGTTTTTACATGAATCTTTGGTGTTTTAGTGTTGATTTTTGGAAAACTGCATGGAAACAAATGGAGGTCAACTAAAGCTGTACCCAGTTTTTCAACACAACAGGAGGAAAGGAGAATATTTCAGGTCTGCCATGAAAGCTAGAGGATTAAATGTTTCACTTGGACGTGCACACACACACTCACACATACACGCATTCAATAATATAAAAAAAACACATGCATAGGCAATGTATGTATGGAAACAGACAGACAGACACACACACACATACACGCATTCAATAAAAAAAAAAACACATGCATGGGCAATGCATGTATGGAGACAGACACACGCACACACAAAGGTTTGTTTTTGTGAAAAGTGGGGACATCCCATAGGCGTAATGGTTTTTATACTGTACAGACCGTATATTCTATTGCCCTACACCAACCCTACCCCTAACCCTACCCCTCACAGGAAACTTTGTGCTATTTCAGATTTTCAATACACTCCATTCTGTGTGATTTATAAGCGTTTTGAAAAGTGGGGACATGGGGTAATGTCCTGAAAAGTCACCTTCTCCTTGTAATACCTATGTCATACCTTTGTCA
>NW_015505885.1:12034-37402 GCF_001515645.1 Sinocyclocheilus grahami | reverse complement strand
ACACACACACACACACACTCACACAGACACACACACACACACACTCACACAGACACACACACACACTCACTCACACAGACAGACACAGTTTTAGGGCTTCCTGGAATACACACGTCCATAAAATCAATGGGTCTAAAAATATTTAGACCTTCTGGATCAATGAGAAAGATCTTTCTCATGCATCCGTGCATCGTGTAGAAAAAAAATAGCCTTTTGATTTTATTGAGTATGGAGCCGTTTTCCGCCCTGTGCTGCTGCGGAGGGGATGCTGTGGCCTCAGACACTTTGATGTAACCTTCTGTTTCCATTTCATAACAGCTGATTCTGTGTGATTTATAAGCGTTTTGAAAAGTGGGGACATGGGGTAATGTCCTGAAAAGTCACCTTCTCCTTGTAATACCTATGTCATACCTTTGTCATTATACAAATGTATGTCCTCATTTGTCACAAAAACGCGCACACACACACACACACACACTCACACAGACACACACACACACTCACTCACACAGACAGACACAGTTTTGGGGCTTCCTGGAATACACACGTCCATAAAATCAATGGGTCTAAAAATATTTAGACCTTCTGGATCAATGAGAAAGATCTTTCTCATGCATCCGTGCATCGTGTAGAAAAAAAATAGCCTTTTGATTTTATTGAGTATTTCCGCCCTGTGCTGCTGCGGAGGGGATGCTGTGGCCTCAGACACTTTGATGTAACCTTCTGTTTCCATTTCATAACAGCTGAGTATAGGCACAAAGAGGATTGTAGTGAGCAAAGTCTTACAGAGCCTTTAAGAACATACAAGATTCGGTAGTGATGTATAAGCAAATTTACAAGCATAGTAAAAGACATTAAGTGCATGCATTTATGTGCCTTATTTTCCTTAATCAGAGCGTGAAGGTGAAACTCACCTTTGCTCAAATGCTGAAAAACACAGCAACATCTTTTTTTTTTCTTCTGTTCAATATACGCCTACGCTGTAAAACATGAAAGATGGGTTTTGTCATTTTAATAAAAAAAAAAAAATTATGGTGATAATTAAAAATAGTGTGTATATTTTATTAAAGAAAGTGTGGTTCAGTGTTGTATAGAAAATATTAAGAACATTTCACTAATAAAACCAAGAGATATGTTTTCCTCATTTTTTTTAAGGAAACGTAAAAACTACGCAAGACTATTATGTGTAATATTGTTATTTTTTAAACAGATAAAATGTTAAAATGTTTTGAATGCCCATTTTCAACCAATCAAACGCAGCAGTTGACTGGATCTTTGAGGTTTTCCCTGACATTTGATCTATATATTAATGTTGCAGTCTATTAAACAGAAAACACAGCTTACAGAATAACTTGTTATGATTCGATCTGAAATCAATGGGTGTCCACCACTCTAAATTTGAGTTTGAGTTGTTGTGGGCTTTGAAATCCAGTGAAAGTCCAGTGAGTTTTACAGCGGTGGCCGTTGAGCCACTTGATGTTTTGACCTCTCCTCACCTCTCTCGGGTGCCTATTACTGCTTAACACAGCAATCCGGCATCAAAGACCACATATCTGTGGTGCGGGTTTGGAAAAAAAGAAGGTAATGTGTTTGGGATTAGCGGACCTGGATGTTTTATAGACCTGTGCAGTGGATACTTATGCCTGCTTAAAGATGCATTTTATTTAGTGGTGTCCTTGTTACAGTGTAATTATACATTTATGTACTGAGTAATATTAATTAACTACATGTACTTATAGTTAGAGTTAGGATGAGGTTTTGGTTTAGGGTTAATTGCATGTAATTATGCATAACTTATTGTTATTACTGTGGTAGGTACATGTAACATGTAACAAAGTGTTACAAATCTTAAAAGTATATTTGGTAACACATTATTTTACTGTATCCTTGTTACGTTACATTTAATTATTATAGTAAATAATTATATGCAATGAACCCTAACGCAAACCCTAATCCTAACCTTAATCCTATAGTATGTAAATTTATATTTTTCAGCACTTTTTTGCTTAATTAGGTTTTAACAATGATACATTAAAATACAGTATAACTGTATATTTAAAAAAAAAACTATACTTGAAGATAATATAATATTAATTAAATTAAAATTCCACTTACGTGTACTTAAAAAGAGAGTTTTATGACTATTTCTTAACACACATTAGTACACTTTTAAAAATGCTGTAATAGTATCAAATAAATCATTTAAAATCATTTACATTTTAAATCACTTAAATCATTTGCTTTAAAGATGTACACTTTGAGTTAACATGTTTTAACATGTAAAGTACTTGATTATAATTTTAACTGTAGTGTGTTATTTGAAAGTACATTTCAAGTTAATAAATTGAACTGTACTTAACAAATTACAAATACAGTTAAATAACAACATTAAAGTATATTTCCATTTATCATATATGCTTGTCAGTAAATTTGGCAGTACATTTTAACCATATTTCAAAAACAATAGAAGTAATTATGAAATGACATATAAAGATATACTTTAATAAATAAAGATATGTATATATATATAAACTCAAAAGTTCAGCTAATTGTGTATAAATTTAAACTATAATACAATTTCATTCAATTACAATTAACATGTAATAAAGAGTCCGGAATCATTACATTAAGTTCACACTTAAGTATATTCTTTACACATATATCATTTCTCAAATGATTACTCTTTAAAAGTGAGCTAAAGTGTACTTTTTCACTTTTTGTACTTTTTTCGTTTCAGTTCACTCAAAAAAAAATTATATTTTAAGAAAAAAACTGTCCAAAATGTTTGTCAGTGAAGCTTTGCCAACAAATGATAACGAAGAGATAAAGTGCATTGTGGCTATTATTAAACCGTTTGAAATAAAATATACTATTAATTTAAACACTGTATATTGGGAGAAAAAAAAACACTTCAAGACAGCAGTGCAGTTACAAATGTTTTTCGAAGAAGGAAAATCTAGAATATAATAGTTTAAAATAATCAAATTCATAGTCAATAAGGAGAAAAGGAGACATTTTAAACTGCTTTTTTCCATACATCAGCAGCTCATAACGTGCAGCTTCAACAAAAATTTAGTGTTTTTTTTTTTTGCTTCATAGATGAAAGAAGTCATACAGGTTTGGAACAGCATGAGGCCGAGTAAGTGAAGCCAAAACATTTATTTTTGGGTGACCTAGCCTTTTAACACTCAAACTCACTGCTTCTAAAGACTTCTGGTGTCAGCAATAATTTCAGCACGATAACACCGATAACCCAGCAGCTGAGCGAGATAAGCGGTGAAGGAACAGACAGGAGAGAGCAGCAGCAGATGAACAAAGAAAATAGAGAAACAGACAGAGGGCAACAGGAGGCCTTGGCCTCCGCTGATCCTCCTGAAATGATAAACAGACAATTAACTGGTCAATTCTACCCGTGTGCGTGCATGTGTGCGTGCATGGCAAGGACCAATGAGCCATACGCCCTGCCCGAGGACGGTCGTTCCCATCACACACACACACTCGGCCATCCGCCTCCAGGGGCCCATTCTATAGTCACCGTGCGACTGCTTCTTGGCACCCTCCATTATTTAGAAGGCCCTCAAACGAGGCAGCTCATTGGCAGTCTGCTTACATGAAAAGGTGAGGAGCCACACCACACCTGCTTGACTCCCTTTGAACAAACGTGTGTGTCTGCGTGTGTGCGGATGGAGGTGAACGGGGGCTTGAATGCTTAAATAGATTGTTTGGTGCCCCTCAAATGTTTTCTATTGCTATTCTTGGTTGGGTTCAAGTGCATCGAGCGTCCTTTGGCGCTTGCGTTTAGGGGAATGCAAGCAGTGACGCTAAACAGCAAGGACGTGCTGAGGATAAAGGCAGGACAAATCGAATGGTTACAGTATGGTCATAAATAAACACATTTCGATATCAAAACACTTTCGTGCAGAAACAATGATAGCACTTTAAAGAACATACTGAATGTAATGTTTTCGGACACTGAAATGCATGTTAATTGCAATTAAATAAAAATGTATTATAGTTTAAATTTATTTAAAATGTAATTAGCTGAACTTTGGAGTGCTTTTTTGATCCACAAGCAGGAATTAAGTACATCCTTATATAATTCATGATTACTTATTTGAAATGTGGGCAATATGGAAAAAAAATATGGCATTTATGGCAACCTAAAATGCACTTTAAAGTAATTTCTATTCAGCCTTGCATATCATGTATTTAAGTATATTTGTAGTAATTAAGTTGCAATTTAGTACATTTAAAATATATTAACTTTAAATGTAATATTGAAGAACACACTACAGTTACAGTTATAATCAAGTAGCCTACTTTACACATGCAGTAGTACGTACGACAACACATCAATATTAGTGTACTTCTTTAAAACACAACAAAACTTTGACATAATATATCATGTAAAATGCACTTTAAAGTAAAACTGTTAGCAGCTCATAACGTGCAGCTTCAACAAAAATTTAGTTTTTTTTTTTTTTGCTTCATAGATGAAAGAAGTCATACAGGTTTGGAACAGCATGAGGCCGAGTAAGTGAAGCCAAAACATTTATTTTTGGGTGACCTAGCCTTTTAACACTCAAACTCACTGCTTCTAAAGACTTCTGGTGTCAGCAATAATTTCAGCACGATAACACCGATAACCCAGCAGCTGAGCGAGATAAGCAGTGAAGGAACAGACAGGAGAGAGCAGCAGCAGATGAACAAAGAAAATAGAGAAACAGACAGAGGGCAACAGGAGGCCTTGGCCTCCACTGATCCTCCTGAAATGATAAACAGACAATTAACTGGTCAATTCTACCCGTGTGCGTGCATGTGTGCGTGCATGGCAAGGACCAATGAGCCATACGCCCTGCCCGAGGACGGTCGTTCCCATCACACACACACACTCGGCCATCCGCCTCCAGGGGCCCATTCTATAGTCACCGTGCGACTGCTTCTTGGCACCCTCCATTATTTAGAAGGCCCTCAAACGAGGCAGCTCATTGGCAGTCTGCTTACATGAAAAGGTGAGGAGCCACACCACACCTGCTTGACTCCCTTTGAACAAACGTGTGTGTCTGCGTGTGTGCGGATGGAGGTGAACGGGGGCTTGAATGCTTAAATAGATTGTTTGGTGCCCCTCAAATGTTTTCTATTGCTATTCTTGGTTGGGTTCAAGTGCATCGAGCGTCCTTTGGCGCTTGCGTTTAGGGGAATGCAAGCAGTGACGCTAAACAGCAAGGACGTGCTGAGGATAAAGGCAGGACAAATCGAATGGTTACAGTATGGTCATAAATAAACACATTTCGATATCAAAACACTTTCGTGCAGAAACAATGATAGCACTTTAAAGAACATACTGAATGTAATGTTTTCGGACACTGAAATGCATGTTAATTGCAATTAAATAAAAATGTATCATAGTTTAAATTTATTTAAAATGTAATTAGCTGAACTTTGGAGTGCTTTTTTGATCCACAAGCAGGAATTAAGTACATCCTTATATAATTCATGATTACTTATTTGAAATGTGGGCAATATGGAAAAAAATATGGCATTTATGGCAACCTAAAATGCACTTTAAAGTAATTTCTATTCAGCCTTGCATATCATGTATTTAAGTATATTTGTAGTAATTAAGTTGCAATTTAGTACATTTAAAATATATTAACTTTAAATGTAATATTGAAGAACACACTACAGTTACAGTTATAATCAAGTAGCCTACTTTACACATGCAGTAGTACGTACGACAACACATCAATATTAGTGTACTTCTTTAAAACACAACAAAACTTTGACATAATATATCATGTAAAATGCACTTTAAAGTAAAACTGTTAATTTGAAATTATTACAGTGTACCTATTGCAGTGGACTCAAGTCTCATCCTGCATTTTTTCCTATATTCAAGAATCCATTTCACTTAGATATGTCACAATAGTGAAGAAGAGACGATTGCAATTTCCATTTCATGCTGATAGTGAGAGAAGTTCAGTGTCCAAGGAAAACACATTATTTGCACACATGCCTGACCTGAGGGAATCCATGGCAGCAGTTGTTGGTTGAGAGCTCTAGTGCTGGTAGGGGTCAGGAGGACACCAGCTCTGCTGGGAGCCTGTGGAGAAGGTGCCGCTTCAGCAGCTGATAAGATGTTCTGCCTCACGCTCATTCACAGGAGAGCTGAAGATAAAACCTGAGAAATAATGAGATCAGCTGTATTCTAGCAAGTTACCTCTGTCCAATGACACAGAACATACATGTGAAGTTCCCTAGAGACCTCTGAGGCATAGTTCACATTGTGTGTCCCTTTGTAGCCTCATATATACAGTATATAAAGGTTATTCAAAATGTCTGCAATAGCAAATTACTGTTTATAACTATCAGTTCAGCTGGTGGCACTACATGAACAAACGCCAAACCCTGAGTGTTAAACTGAGATTAATAACATATCGAATTATGTGGCGAATTATGTGAGAGAGATGCAAGGCTATTATCATTAACTAAAATTAAAACCATGAAAAAACTTAAACTTATGACAACATTTCTCATTCATTATTTACTGGGGATAATAAATACATAATGCGTGTAGAACAATTTCCACAAATAATTACAAAGAGATGGTAAGTAACAGAGAATTCAATGTGAAATTTTTAATTTTTGTAAAACATACTACATTAATCTTTGTTTTATTTACAACTTTGATTTTTTTTTTGCAGTGTATAACAAGAAATAAAAATGAATAAATAAATAAATAAATAAAATAAAATAATATTACAAATATATTAACATTTTCATTACTTAAAAGTTCCTTGTTGAATTTTCATTTTTGAAGAAAGTTTATTATTGTTAGGTTATTATTGTTAACTAAAATTCAACTTTAAAAACATTTTCCTTGCTTAAAATTAAATAAATAAAAATTGGATAAAATACATATAAAAATTGTTTTATTTCAGCTAGTTGCTAAGCAACGTTTCCCATTTTTGTTGAAACTGAAGTACTAAAATAACAAACAAACTAAAAACTACAACTTAATAAAAGCTATATAAACATATTAAAATAATAATATCAATGACAAAAAACAAAATACAATACATTTTTGAGCTGCTGTCAAAAGGCACTTGGAGAAGGATGGTATACTGATGGATTCATGATCAAGTCCTGAGGACCATCGCCGAAGCTATCAGCGCAAAAGTTGAAATGGCAAAGAGGTCGCGACCCTCCAAGCAGAGAATTGTTTTTGTCAGAGCTGGGGAGCAGCCTAAATCTACTAAAAGGGAATCTGCAGGCATGCTGGCCTCTGCAAGGGACTGGCAACTGTTAATGGACCTTGAAAGGCAGCTGAAGTTCCCTAGCCATATTGCAGTTACCACCCTGTGACCAGATCGTCCTTGTGTCTGAATCCACTAAACAAGTTGTGCTGCTGGAACTAACAGTCCAGTGGGAAGATCACTTGGAAGAAACCTTTGAGACAAAGCTCTCCAAGTATGCAGGGCTGGTTAGTGACTGTAAGCAGGCAGGATGGAGAGCGAGGTGTATCCTGGTGGAGGTTGGATGTTCAGGATTTGCAGCACATTACTTAGCCAGAGCCTACAAAGAGCTGGGTATTGAGGGAGAGAGCGAGAGGATGGCTATCCGCAGTACCACTGAAGCAGCAGAGAGGGCTTCAAGGTGGCTATGGCTCAAAAGAGGAGAACAATGGGGTGCTTAGCTAGTCAGCTGGACACAAGCTTGGGTCTGATCAGCCCCAGCTGGGTCACCTGGAGGAGGGTGTAGGATTGAAAGACCCGACACACCCGATGATTCCAGGAACATCACTGATAATGTGTCCAGCGGCATCAGAAGATGTATGTGAGTAACTAAATTGAAATCAAAACAGAAAATATACAAATGCAATCAAATTCAAGACATTAGCGAAACTATAGTATCAATGATACTAAAATTACACTAGAGAGGTGTGCTATTACTTTTCTTAAGCAATCAAGCGTTTCACCTCGTGAATAAAACAGGTGAAAATTATTATTGAAAGAGGAAAAAGAACAAGTCATTTTCTAAAGAAAATAGTAAAACCTAGTTCACATCTGGTGTGTGTAAATTGTGTACAACATGGAGACAAGTCACTAAAGCCAATAGGAAATTATATATTTTTTTCAGAGAACTCTTGGTCACTGTCGGTAAGAAAATGTTAATTTATCATCTCCAATTATTCAAGACATGCAGGCAAACGTTTTCTCCTCTTCAGAATGAAAAGCGAGTTTAGATAACAGAATTGACGTGGTCCTGGTTTGTTTTTCATCAAATCTATTGTGTATATAAGATAATTCAGATGTGAATAAGTATGTGTACAAATGAGAGAAAGCTAGAGAGATGCTGAGAAAAGAGTCTTTCTAAAATAGTATTTTCTTACTGATAAAAAAATAAAAATAAAATAACGTACAGGATAACTAAACAGTGTGCTGGGTTAGTGCACACGCAATTCCTTCCTCCACTCTCACCATCAAAATCACTCAGATTCGCTCATGTAAAACATGATTTATAATTGCTATATTTAATATGTTAATGATTTAATTATTCTTTTAATTAATTTGTTACGACTAAATGCCTTAATTCAAGGGCTCTCGGCTTATCTGGGAGAGATGACAAGTGAGTGGCAGTTGTAAGGGAAACAGGTCAATTTAGCTAAAAGGGAATCATTTAAGATTTTAAAGGGAATTTGGACAGAATCACTGTTTTACGGCTGATCACTGAGACGGCCAGCGAGTCACTGAATGAGCCGTATGGCATCAATTCTGCAATGGATATTTATATCCAAAATATAGTGAAAACACTATTAAATAGCACAGTAACAAGATCGGCAGTTTAAGACATTAACTTGTGAGCACAAAACACAAGATACTTCTCTTTTCAATATAAATAAGGCTTTATTGGATAAATCTAAGACATATAAACTAATTTAACACATAAACACACGCATTCACACAAGCTGCAGAAAGCGCGAAAGTGAGGAAATAATTAGTTTAAGAGAATGAAAATGTGAAATCCCAAGTTTACAGCAATATGTGCAATTGCATAGATCTGAACAACCATCAATCACTTTTTGGCATTGAGTTCCTCAATGAGGTTAAAATTTATATTAAATGCACCAGTTCAGCTAGGATCTGGAGGTACTTGCGTTGCGTTGCGTTGCGTTGCCTGTACGGGGGTTCCCTTTGTTGTCTGGTTGCCGAAAGAAGCCAGTGGTTGGGCGTTGGTTGACGACGCGGAGCTGTGGTCTGAAGTTGAGGTTTAGACGGCCCTTGAGACACGGCGTTAGGCAAAACTTAACTCAGAAGAACACGAAACTCTCAACGGAAAATAAAATAAACTAAAGTAAAGACATAGATGTAAAGTTTGATGAGACTAGGTGGCGTTCCTCCTCATGGTTTTGGAGGGGCTGGCGTGTAAGCCAGAGCACGCTCAAAAAGCGCTAAGAAGCGATGACTGAAAAGCACGACTAAAAGCGAAAAGCTAAAAGCCGCATGGCTAAAAAGCATATAACGAAGAAGCCGCATGGCTAAAAAGCATATAACTAAAAAGCATGACTCAAAGCGAAAAGCTAAAAGATAGACACAAAAAGCCAGATACAAAAAGCTAGAAACAAAAAGCACAGTTTGATAGTGTCTTGAGTATTTAAACTGGGCTTTTGGACACCTCCCAAATGGTGTTTTGACCAATTAGATGTCGTCTTTGCTCGGGGTGTTGTATATTTCTCCTCCCCATTCAATAAATCAAATGTTATCTTATCAGTCACATGGTCCGCGTTTTTCCCGCTCTTGCAGAGTAGAATTTTGGACATGACTTCTGTAACAAGAATATGATACATTTGACAAAGAATTGATTGGAAGAAACGTTTCAAGCATGAAGATTCAAACACACACACACACACTAAACATGAATATGAACCCTTAAGCTGTTCAATAGTTATTCAAAATACATACACAATAAATGATTAAGACCTGATAAGTCACATGTGGGTTACATACATGATATGGAGTTATGCATAGAAATTATTAGTTGCCCATAAGTCCTTTTAGTGTCATTTAGGTGCATGGAAAGGCAGTTTCTGTAGCCTTCTGTGGATGAGGACATATTCTGTGAAGCCCAGAGGTTAAAAGGTCTCTCATAAGTAATTTCTGAAAGTCTGTTCTTTGTCTCCTAGGTGGGGGAGTCAATCCAAAGAGCTTGTGATTGCTATCACTGGTTACCATGTGATGGTCACACTGTGCATCTCTTTCGACCATTAATCTTAATTACTTGCCCCAAAATTGACAATCTCCTTGGAATTGTCAATAAGTGTTCTTTTGTTTTAATGCTGTGAGCTACTCAAAGCTGCTAGTTGGTTCAGGTTTTTTTCAGACTGGCTAGTGCTAGGGTCTGATTTATGAACATCCTGTGTCTTGGGCCTCTGTGGAATTTGGGCTCCTTGTGTTTCAACTGTTCTTTATCGAATCTTACATTGTCTGATTCGGTCTGATATCCTACACAGTTGTTTGCTGATGAGCTGCCTACAACATTGGGTTTAGCAAGACAAATTGTGTGTTGGGAGTGAGTCTACTGAAGGGTCAGAGGAGCATGTAAAATACCATTTAGTGCCTCAAACTACCAGCACATTGTTATGGTTTATCCTTAATATGCCCTGCGGATAAATGTTCACCTTTAATGTTATCCCATTGTCCTCTGTCAGGTGTGTACTGTAAGTGTGCAATTCACCCTTCGCTGTGATTTTGATTGACAGGTGATCTGACCAATCATAACGCAGAATCTGACATTTTGTCTGACAAACAAACCAGACAGGAGAGTAAATTAACGTCGGTGGACTTGAACTTGAAAAATGGTGTGCATTGACGTCTTTCTGTGGCTGAAACAAGATGCCTCTGATGTTCAATCAAGTTTATTTCATGCTATAACAACTAGTAAAGAGGAAGAGATGATCTGTTCACATGTCACTTGAACTGAGGCGCTACAGTAATCTGTCACAATACGTTAAAGAGCCACAAAACGGTATTTATTGTTTGAATTTCTTTAAAAATGACAAAATTTGAAAGCTGATACACAAAAAACATACCAAAAGTAATCTGCTCTGTCTTGTCAGTTTCTTCTTGCTCCGCAATGTATTTCTGTCAGGACCACTATCGTCAAAGATGATTGACAATTAGCATACAGTTACGATTGGCAGTATGGTACTGTTCTGGGCAAAAACTTCCAATTGAACCAATCCCAATCTTGCCTAGCATGGATGAGAGCAGGGAGAGCAGTGATTAACCCCATTAACATTTTTGTATGTCCATGCGGTTCTGTAGCCTTCTGTGGATGAGGACATATTCTGTGAAGCCCAGAGGTTAAAAGGTCTCTCATAAGTAATTTCTGAAAGTCTGTTCTTTGTCTCCTAGGTGGGGGAGTCAATCCAAAGAGCTTGTGATTGCTATCACTGGTTACCATGTGATGGTCACACTGTGCATCTCTTTTGACCATTAATCTTAATTACTTGCCCCAAAATTGACAATCTCCTTGGAATTGTCAATAAGTGTTCTTTTGTTTAAATGCTGTGAGCTACTCAAAGCTGCTAGTTGGTTCAGGTTTTTTTCAGACTGGCTAGTGCTAGGGTCTGATTTATGAACATCCTGTGTCTTGGGCCTCTGTGGAATTTGGGCTCCTTGTGTTTCAACTGTTCTTTATCGAATCTTACATTGTCTGATTCGGTCTGATATCCTACACAGTTGTTTGCTGATGAGCTGCCTACAACATTGGGTTTAGCAAGACAAATTGTGTGTTGGGAGTGAGTCTACTGAAGGGTCAGAGGAGCATGTAAAATACCATTTAGTGCCTCAAACTACCAGCACATTGTTATGGTTTATCCTTAATATGCCCTGCGGATAAATGTTCACCTTTAATGTTATCCCATTGTCCTCTGTCAGGTGTGTACTGTAAGTGTGCAATTCACCCTTCGCTGTGATTTTGATTGACAGGTGATCTGACCAATCATAACGCAGAATCTGACATTTTGTCTGACAAACAAACCAGACAGGAGAGTAAATTAACGTCGGTGGACTTGAACTTGAAAAATGGTGTGCATTGACGTCTTTCTGTGGCTGAAACAAGATGCCTCTGATGTTCAATCAAGTTTATTTCATGCTATAACAACTAGTAAAGAGGAAGAGATGATCTGTTCACATGTCACTTGAACTGAGGCGCTACAGTAATCTGTCACAATACGTTAAAGAGCCACAAAACGGTATTTATTGTTTGAATTTCTTTAAAAATGACAAAATTTGAAAGCTGATACACAAAAAACATACCAAAAGTAACCTGCTCTGTCTTGTCAGTTTCTTCTTGCTCCGCAATGTATTTCTGTCAGGACCACTATCGTCAAAGATGATTGACAATTAGCATACAGTTACGATTGGCAGTATGGTACTGTTCTGGGCAAAAACTTCCAATTGAACCAATCCCAATCTTGCCTAGCATGGATGAGAGCAGGGAGAGCAGTGATTAACCCCATTAACATTTTTGTATGTCCATGCGGCAATACAATAACTAAACAGTATCCCAGCTAACTAAAATATGATCTAAGGACATTTTGCTAATGTTCTTGTTAAGCTACATAAACGTTATTTCTAAATTTTCTCTGAACATACAAAACATCTAATTTTTAAATGTTATGCAAACATCAGAGAAAACATTTGAATGTTCTCTGAACGTTCTGAAACTAGTAAGTAGTAACATTAAAAAAAAAAGTTTTCTGTATCGTTTTTGTGCTACCGTTTTGTTCAAAAAACATTATTTAGCTAGTCCAGATAATATAATTTGTGTTTGAAACCCCGTCTTTTGATGTCTCTCTGATCTCATTGCTTTGTATTTGAGTTTCTATATCGGCTTGCTTTTATGTATGAAAGTCAATTTAGTACATTTCTACATAGTTTATACATCGGCTACAGCTCCAATATGCAGTCATGGCTGAAAGACAACATGACATGAGCTTGTCTCTCTACAGGCGAAAACCTTCAATAAAAATCTCAAAATGCACAAACATCTGTGAGCCTGTGGTGTCTCCTGTAGCCAATCGTCAAAGAAAGCACATTTTGTCTTTAATTGCTACCGCTGTAATGTATTATGCAGATCATTTATTCAATTTAGAGTCCGTAGCAAGTGAAAAACACAATATTTGGACTTTAAAGGTCAGGCATTAGTATTCCAAAGCGTGTTTTGCTGTTGATTCTTTAGTAATTGCCTCAACAAATAAAACAATTGGTGAGCACATGTGTAGAATTTTTAAAAGGACAGAAAAAAACATATCCCAGATTGAACACACCTGTTTGTTTTCGAAATAAAGCATATCACCTAATTTAAATAATAAAAAATGCATGTATTATTAATGAAAATGTCATATACTGTATGCAAGTCAAGCCAACCATTTTGCCATTGTATTACACAACTAACAAAAGTGATGTAAATATAACTTTATTTTTCTTTTCCAAATCTTAAAGTATGTGCAGGTTTGATTCAATTAAAATGAACTCTGGTGTGATTGCTCTGTTAGAGCAGTTCACCCGAATAAGTGTGAATGCTGCTCTCCGATCATTGTTGTGCACCAAACAAGTGGACTGAGACCTCCTGAAAAAGTGTTTGACTGAAATATGAATGCAATGTGGTCCAAAGACATCTAAATGAACCAAAAAAGGACATGATGCCATAAGATGCAACCCCAAGAAGGACAGAATTCTTAAGCTGGTTCTTCTCGTTATAGGAGCTTCAGTTTGTTGCCCATTACAGTTCAGTATAGGAGTCAGGATTGCTGTCTTCTTACAGCAGATCTCCATGTATGACTGAGGAAGACTGTTTTCACTCCTTTACACATTTTATAACCTTCCCTTGAGTTATCAGCTGGTAAAAATACCACCATATGTACACACATAGAATGGCTGCATTTAGCCCAGCACCCAGCTGTTTTGGATGTTTGGAAAGTTTGCAAAATATATGTCATAAAAGCGGTCCGATCAGGTTGTGACTGTATCCTTTTGCCTTTTGTTTTGTATATTTAGGTTCATTGTTAAAATGGCAGTGTAAACACTAAGCAAACCAAGACTAAAAGTATCTTTTACTTTTTGTGGTCCAGACCTAATGAACCAAGTGAACTGAACAAATGTGAACAAACTTTAATTCTTGAGCATTGGATGTTATGGATTAAACTATGCAGTAACATTCATTTTAAAATAAATGTACATCAATAAGCACATCTAATGAATGCATTGTGAATGCAAAACCTCTAAGTACTGTCCGTTTACTTACTAGATACTAGACATGAAATAGTTACTTATATGAATGAGTGGTTTATCGTAAGCATGAATAAAAATAGTCTATAATACAACAGATTAAATACAACACAGCAATAATATACCCAATGGCCTGAAGAAAATGTGTGTTCATTCAAAGAAAAGGTTTTCCTATGAATTAATTAGTAGAACAGTCCATTTCTCCTGTGCATTTGTACCCCTTAGCTCTGGAGAAAGCAGCTGAGAGCCGGCTCGCATTCCACAAGGTTGTAAATGTATCGGGTTACCATGAAACCAGGGTCTTGTTCGGCGTCCTGGGGTGTTACAAAGTATTTGTGAAATCTAGCTAACAAAATATATATTGTGTGTTGGAGTGGTCCAGACGCTACATAATGTTATCAATTGTAATCACTATCAAATGTGTCTTGTCTATTTTTGATTAAATTTGATGAGTTTTTGCCTGTTTCTTTAAATCATTTTGCCATGTAATTTAACAATGTATCTGTCAATTCATTCGGAACCATATACATATTCCCATTTTGGAATAATATCCATACAATATTTACTCCTTAATGAGCATGTTTTTTCAAGGAAACATTTAATTCTTTCCTATGGGATGTTCTAGTAAGCTTGTCTAAACTTGTAATCGACGGTTTAGCGATAGAATAATTCATAATCATGGCAAATCGTATATAGTGACACTCCAACTTCTCCAAATACACTGTAAAAAAAAATGTTTTTGCTGCTGTATTATAGTATGTTTTACAAGAACATATATATTTTTAGAAATTGTATAGCCTGTTTACAAGTAAATCCTACACCTTTTTATTTTTTTTTATTTTTTTTAACAAAATATTTATCTGTGCAGCCTTTCTGTCAGGAATAACAATAAACATTATGATCTGTTGCAAATAACATGCACAAATAGCTTATCTTTGTTAGCTTTGTGGCCTTCATATAATTGCAAGAGTGGAAGGGTAAAACTTTAGTTTAAGGAACTCATATTCACTATTAACTCAAAGTTTTCCCTCAGTGAACTCCCAATTTGCTGATTATGATGATTATTTTTAGTAAGTAAAGTAATTGTTGTAGTAGATATGTTTAGGTATTGCGTATGGTTAAGGGATCTAGAATATGGTCATGCATTAATATGTGCTTTCTAAGTACTCATAAGCAGCCAGTATGCTAGTAATAAGCATGCTAATAAGCAACTAGTTAGTAGTGAATGGTGTTTCCTAATCTAAATAGTTACTGAGTGGAAGAAACTGAATGGAAATATATTTTACGCAGTCTTTACATTAATGTATAATATATCCAGTGTGGATACTAAATATTTGCATTACACTCTTAAGGCAGATTTCTAGTTGCCGTATTGCAGCTTGTGTAAATATCTGTGCAAAGATGGCATTTTAGCACAATTACCTGCATGATAGAGAGCCAAGGAGAGTAATAGGAGATGAATTATGGGACTTCGGCATGGCTGGATCAGCGAGCGTGCCATAGCATCTGTTGCTGAGAAGAGGCTGAATTTGCTAGAGAGGTTTGCTCTCATCTGTCAGTTTGCCATTTCCAGGAGCTTGAGCAAGTGTAGAAACCACAACGCTTTTTAATGACGGTTCCTGGTATTATACACAGCAACCAGAGGTCATGATTTGCCTAATGCTCCTAAACAAGGAAAAAGCCAGAACTATTAACCTAAAAACAAAAGAGCAAAGAAATATGGCCCAAAGCGGCTTGGGTTTTGTCAAAGTGAGATTTAGCTGGAAGTGTCTCTGCAGTCTGAGCTTCAAAGAACTGAATCCCATTGAATAACAGATACAGAACAAACTGTTAGTCATTTCTGTTTACCGTGAAAATATTTGCCGTTTCTCTAGATATGATGCCTAAAGGATTCTTTAACCTGTGAGCATGTGCAATCACTGATAAGATCACAAAACCTCAACTTTCATTCTCTGTTTTGCTACTTCCTAATTTATTTACTCACAGAAGCCACTTGTAGATGAGTTTGTGTGTCCATTAAATATTAAAAATGTAATTTCTCACCCAAATGTCGTTCCAGACACATTATATTTAGTGAAACAAACAAATGAAGTCATACTTTTGAAAAGAGAACTTAATATGGAATACACTTAAGCATATACTTAAGTGCAAACTAAATGTAATGTTTTTGGACATTTAATTGCATGTTAATTGTGATGAAATGTAAATGTATTAGGCCTATATGTAAAATGTATTATAGTTTAAATTTATATTAAATGCAGTTAGCGGACCGTTATAGTGTTTTTTTTTTCTAATCCAATTACTAAGTAGGACTTAAGTACCTTTCTATATGTAATTTCATAATTAGATATAATTAATTTAAAAGTGTAAAATAAACTTTAATGGCATTTCTATTGTTTATGTATTCAAATATTGTTGTAATTACAAATTTGTAATGAGGAAGTTGCAATTTAGTACATTTAAAATGTATTAATTTATCAAATAATATTGAATAACACACTACAAAATTACAATCAAGTGTTTTAGTATGTTACTCAACACACCAAAATAACCTTACTCCCTTAAAGCATGACAAAAGTTTATTAAAACTGATTTAACATTTTTTAAATGTACTTAAAAGTAAAACTTTTAATTTGATTAGTACACAATGTTTATTTGATTATTACAAAGTGCACTTTTACAACTGTAAGTATGTTAAAAAACAATCAGGAATGTGCACTCTTTAAATACACTTAAGTGGCATTTTATTTCATCAATATTATATTTTCTAAAAGTATAGTACAGTTTAAGAACTTATTTTTTATTTGTTGTTTTTCATAATTTATTTTATAGTTGAAAGTATTTTAAGTAATTAAATAAACTCACCGTATGTTTGTTAAATAATGCACCATATGTGTGTATGTCTCAATTTAATTACACAGATCCATGTAAATATATTTGGCTGGTTACACCAATAATACTAGAGTTGGTTTAGGTTGAAATAGCTAATTAGTGTAACACCTGCTGGTAACCACTTTACAGTGTTGCCTTTGAATGAGATTTCAGAGCTTTACCTTGTTTTGTCCCAACTGTTCCTTTAATAATCGGACAACTCATAGCACACATATCACACGGTGTTAGGCACAGGTTGTGACCTTGACCAATCAATCATCCCACATAGCATATAAAAATATGTCACTGTCATAAAGTCATCTAATCAATGTTACAATGCCGCTGTTGCTTCGTCTCTTGCTTGCCCATATAGAAGCTAATGGATTAGCCTACACAGTTTGCATGTTTTGTTTACATATGTGTGCACTGAGATATATAAGTATTCTGCCTCTTAGGTTTTATCAGGCGGCCGACTCCTGTGTTCCCATGGTGATGGCTTATGGTGTTGTTGGGGGAGGGACCGCGGCTCTATGAAGTGCTAGTCTCAGCCAATGAGCCCCTCCTGGGCCCAGCGATGAGTTTAATTATTTTTAATGGATCTTCATAAAACCATCTGTAACAGCACACCTGCACACTGGAAGGGCTATCGACAGAGTGATTAGAACCAGAGGACCAGCAGATTGCTCTGAAATGTGTAATCATTTTGTTGTATGCCACACAGGAAGGCATTCATTTTCTCTAGTGTATGTTTTTCACAGGGTGCGATCAGAAAAACATACATTGTACTGGGAACGTTAGAAGCTGTAATATTTCAGCAGATGGAGTTGACTTTTCATTTTAGATTGCATTTCAGAGCAAATTATTTATTTATTTTTTAATTATGGTATTTTTGGTTACTGGGGATACTTGATATTTTATCTCAGAGATAATATTATTCAGTTTGTATTTTTTGCCTGTATTTTTTTTTTTATATATTTCTTTCTCCACCACTCCACCATTTTAAAATGTGTGAATGTGTAGTTGCAGTGTAATTTGAATCTAAAATGTATTTTAGATTTAAAAACTGTACTTGCAGGTAATATATTATTAATGAAATAAAATCTCTTAGGAGATCTTAAAGAGAGACTTTCATGACTTTGTCTTAACACACTTAAGTACACTTTTAAAAAGTATACTTTGTACTAATGTCAAATTACGATTTACTTTAAGTGCATTTAAAATCATTGTTTTAATTAACTTTTGTTGTGTGAAGTATACTTATTTTGATGTGTTGACTAACATATTAAAGCACATGTAAAGTATTAATTAGCATTATTCCAGAATTATTAATTAAAGGTAATATATTTTGAATTTACTATACTTCAACTTAATTATTACAAATGTGTAATTACAAATATTTTTTAAATACATGGCATTTAAGTTTCACAAGAAATTACATTAAATTATATTTTAGTTGATCATAAATGTCAGTATATTCAGCAGTACATGATCTTATTTCAAAGTCAATGTCAATAGGTTTTCATTTAATTGCAATTATGCAGTCAAGAGTCCAAAACCGTTTTCTATTTCTTTTTCACAAGGTGTATTTTTTTTTTTTTTTAACATATTAATTTGAAAACAATTTTATAAACAAAATTCGAACTGATATCCATGTGGTACAACCCAGCCCAATCTTACAACTCACCAGGTAATGGAGTTCAGTGGTTCCCAACCACGTTCCTGGAGGACCCCCAACACTGCATATTTTGTATCTCTCCTTTCTCTGACACACCCATTTCAGGTCTTGGAGTCTCTACTAATCAGCTGATGATCTGAATCAGGTGTGTTTGATTAAGGAGACATGGAAAACATGCAGTGATTGGGGGCCTCCAGGAATGTGGTTGGGAACCACTGGAGTAAACTGTCTGTAACAACAGCACCCTTCACATTGATTTGCACCAGGGGTGTCTGAATGTGTTCCTGGAGGGCCACTGTCCTGCAGAGTTTAGCTCCAACCCTGATTAAATACTCCTGAACCAGCTAATCAAGGTCTTCAGACTCACTTGAAAGATCCAGGCTAATGTGTTGGAGCTGGTTGGGGCTAAACTCTGCAGAACTTTGGCCCTCCAGGAGCAGGACTGGACACCCCTGATTTACACATTTGTGGACAAGTTGTAGATTTCAAAACAACTAATTTGTAAGTTTGAGAGAAACAGTGGAAAAAAGCAAAAAAGTTGAAACCTGTTACAACCACGCCCCAGTCGGCCTTATAAGGTTTCTCCAGATACCTGTATTTAAATGTGCTCTATGATAATGCTTTTAAATGGACAGTTTGCCCTGGCTGTAGGTGCATGTCTGTGATAAATAAAGGTTAATTGTAAAAGTTAATCTTCACGGCTCGCCAAAGTAATGGCGTTTAGTAGCGATCCAAGCTTTATAATGACCCACCACCTCATGCGGATCCATACCCCGCAGTCGGTACTCTGCGCTAGTAATCTCCATTTAAAATTCTGTCCACATGATATGTCATCTTATTAGTATAAGGTGGATTATCACAGTTAAGAGCGGTGCGTAGGACAGGAGTGAGTCTGTGGAGAGTATTGAGTGAAGCCGAATTGATTAACCTGCTATGCTAACCATCAAAACAACATAACCCAGCACAGGCGCAGACATATGTCAGTCAATAAAAGTCAAATCACACAGCTGTACAGTATCAATCAGGTGCATCATAGATATTCTGATCATCCCGAAGCATCTCCTGAATGCAGAGTCGGATGTTTAGACCTCATCAAGTCATCAAAACCCTGCCCAACCCGTCTTCATTGGCTATTCCACAGCCATATTGGTTTTGTTGTTATTTGCCTGGTCTTATTTATTTATTTGTTTTTTTACCCCAGGAACAACCCCCAGGTGCCCTTTAAGGCCATGATTTATACAAGACATTGTGCTTGCAAGCCTGGCAGATAGTTTAACAAAATTGAATGAGATCAAATTTAATGCAACCTCCATTGGGGTTGGCCACATTATTTTGAAGTGCTTCATTACAATGGAAGAGAAGGCTGGGTATCTTCATTTGGGACACTGGAGACCTCAATTCATCACGTTCAATAAAGAACTGGAGCAGTGCCACAACATGGTGAGCAACTGTAACAAGTGCAAACAGAAGCACTCACTGCATATTGATTGCTTTCACTTAAGAAATAATGCAGAAGGATAAACCGCAGATGTAAGAAATTGTCTCATTTAAATATGCCTGAGATGGAATTACTCTTGGTTGACTGAAATACTTGTGTTTTCAAGTAAAGACTCCACGGACCATTCCCTGACCATCTGATGTGTACTGCACAGAAAACTGGTAAGGCCAGGCTGAAATGATCATCTCAGATTGGATTGGATCACCACAAAGCCGTTTTCAGGAGCCACAGGTTAATATCAGTTCTCCAGGAAACAAAATGAGGTTTATATAATGAAAGCAAAATGCTGGACAGAAGTCGATGATGGATTTGTCAAAGTTTACAAGGTTCATGCAAAGCCATTTTTATATTCAGAGTTTCCCCTGAGAGAATCTAAGTTAAATTTCCTTAACACAGCCTTACAAATAAAAGTTATTTATTGGCATTGATGGTTCCATGAAGAAACTTCAACATCCATGGAATCTTCCCATTGCACAAAAAGTTTCTATACAGTGAAAAAGGTTCTTCAGATTATTAAAATGTTCTTCACACGATATAAAAAAATATATTTTAAGACTGTTCACGAATGGTTTTTGGGGAACCAAAAATGGTCCTTTACTGCGTCAATGGCTGCCAACCACTAACAACCCCAAATAAGAAACTGTACTCTTAAAGTAAACCCAATAGAGCCAACCTGTGACTGCCCAAATCTATAAGCCCCAAAACAAGCCTAAAGTCACTCTATGTTCAATCCAGTCTATTTGGCGTGCTATTTATACATTTTTGCAAGCATACCACAAAACTATTGACTTTCATTGACTAAAAATGTGTATGCAGAGCACACCGACAGTTTCAAATCAGTACAGATTGTTTACATTTCAGCGATGCATTCTATTTAAATTCTAAAATGCAACCTAAAATGCATTTGGTTTTGCCTGTATGCATATTACCTGGGAACCGATTTGGGTTGCAAACACTGGCTAGCTTAATTTTTCACAAAATGTTTTAATTTTCACTGTTAAGCTCGGCTGAAGCACTGTGGCACTCGAGGTTGAAAACCCAGAGGAGCTTGATGAAGCAACTGGTCTGACCACATGTGTCCGTCAAAGAGAAGCCATCTTGTTCCTGAGCCAGATGTGACTGTTATGTGCCGTCTGGAACACTCATTTCTCTGTTTCTTTGTCAAACCTTTCTTGTTCCTCTGTTTTTAAAAAAGGCTGTTTTTTTGGTCGCCTCACCTCGTGATAACCTCACTTTTTTCTTTTGACATTTTTTCAAAGTAAAGCTCTCTCTTTGCTTTCTCTCTTTTATTGTGTCCTATTAGTGGTCTCTCTTACTTGCGCTCCCCTCGATCCAGTATCACAGGCAGATGCTTGGGAGCCCCGAGAGAGTTTCTGTAAAATAAAAGGCTTAATGTATCGCCCGACTGCTTCAATGCTTTAGCGCCGACCACAGCTGTAGCCTCTCTCTCAGCAACTCTCATTTCCTAACAGGTAAGACTTATTATTCAGAAGACAAAAAAAGACAAAACTATTTAATACCACAATGTTTATGAGAGCATTAACGCATAACACCACCCTGATCAGAGGAGTGAAAAAAAGGTACAAAAGCTGTCACTGGGGTGGTACCGTTTCAAAAGGTACTTATTTTCCCGTAAAGGGTGCATATAAGTACCTTAAAGGTACATATTAGTACTTTAATGGCACATATTTGTACCTTTCAAACAGGTACCGTGTTTGGTAGATAGATAGAATTAAGATTTATTTTTGAATATGAAACACAATCATCTGATTTTTAGTTTCAGTAAATAAAACACAGAACCAATGATGCGAGTATTGTTATTTAACAGCTAATTACTTAGATGCTGAGTTGGTGATTCTGCAAGGGTCGAGGCTCTGAGTCGAGTGTTTTGCTCTTTCCCCCTTGCGGGGAAGCAATAACAAACTAATTAGCAATTAATGTGTATCCTCGCCGTCCTCTAGTCCAATGAGGGGTGGCTTTCACAGGAGAAGACAACTATGTTCCCCATTATAAATTACCATGATGTTGATTGATGTGTTCTCAGAAGTTTTGTCATTGATGGTTGTTCTTCTTTTTCTTTTTTGCTGTTTATTTCATTACGTTAAGCACAGTTATGGGTTTAATGGAAGTTTGGAGGAACAGGTGATGGGGCTAATTAGTCATTAGCAGAGAGTCTCCGGTCCCAAATGACAAGTGCATGCTTTACAAGGTCATAATTTGATTAAAGTGCCTGCGAGTGACAGGAGAGACAACCGTGGCATGATTAACTTGTGAATGGTGGCTGCTTGGACCGAGAGCAGTGTAACTTCATCATGTGTGTTGATACACATGTGCTTGTCCGCGTATAGAGGTGACTGAATAACTTCACAGCAAACTTCAAGTAAATTAATCAAATAAAACGCGTATTTTTTTCCAAAATATGAAAATTCCTGCATCAATTATTTAGTCCTACCATGGAACACAAGAGACATTTATCTTGTAAAGGAGCAGCGCATTTTTTAATACACTGTTTCCTTTTCATATTTTTGTCTTTATTGTAAAAATATGGAGACAATTTTTCAGACATGTTTGTGACTGTTACAGCACTTTAATGCATATATTTGGCATTAAATTATACAATGATAATCTTGTATATATATATATATATATATATACATACAGTATATAGTCTTTAAACAATGTTCTTCTAATAATCAATTGAGGCTATAAATTTGGTAACACTTTACAATAAGGTTCCATTAGTTAATGTTAGTTCATGTATTAACTAACAAGACCAAACAATAAAAAATACATTTATTACAGTATTTATGAATCTTTGTTAATGTTAGTTAATGAAAATACAGTTGTTCATTGTTAATTCATGCTAATTCAAAGTGTATTAACTAATGTTAACAAGAACAACTTCTGATTTTAATAATGCGTTAGTAAATGTAGAAATTAACATTAACTAAGATTAATACATGCTTCAGTAATCATTTTTAAATGTGACCCTGGAGCACAAAAGCAGTCTTAAGTCGCTGGTGTATACATTTTTAGCAATAGCCAAAAAAACATTGTATGGGTCAAAATTATCGATTCTTTTTTAATGGCAAAAATCATTAGGATACTGAGTAAAGATCATGTTCCATGAAGATATTTCATACATTTCTTACCGTTAATATATCAAAACTTAATTTTTGATTAGTAATATGCATTGCTAAGAACTTAATCTGGATAACTTTAAAGACTATTTTCTCAATATTTAAATTTTTTTGCACTCTCAGATTCCAGATTTTCAAATAGTTGTATCTCGGCCAACTCACTTTACGCCGAGTGAGTGATGAGCCATATAGAGACGTCCTCATCCATTTTTAATCGATTCAGTGTAGTCACATCTGGAATGTGAGGTCAGTCGAGACGGGTCAGGGCACTTTCACACACGCAGACCCGTGACTTCTGGTGCTCAGACATCAGGAGACCACAGGCAACCTGCATACTCACTTTACGCCGAGTGAGTGATGAGCCATATAGAGACGTCCTCATCCATTTTTAATCGATTCAGTGTAGTCACATCTGGAATGTGAGGTCAGTCGAGACGGGTCAGGGCACTTTCACACACGCAGACCCGTGACTTCTGGTGCTCAGACATCAGGAGACCACAGGCAACCTGCATCTCATTAGCGCTCCCAAATTTGTGGCTCCTTCCCCTTGTGTGGCATGTAAATTTAGAATCCTCAAATTTGCAAATCACCTCTCTCCAAGTGATTGTGGGTAATTTAAGGAAATGTGCCAATCGATCTAAGAGGAGGTATTTTTAGGTGGCAGCCCCACTGAAGAACAGGGGGGTCTCTGTCTCTCTTCGTCTCTCTGGCAGCTTCTCATTTATATTCACACTTCTCTGTAGGACGCAGTGGCTCCTTGTGGATGTCACTCGGTGCCACTTTAACGGATGAATATATCTGCAATGAGCTATGGCGCTAAAACACTCAAACAGATGTAGAGCCGGCATTTTAATTTCCTCACACACACGTACAGACGTGCACACATACATCACACGAGGAGGCAGAAATACGTACGCATGAGAGATATGGACGCAAACAGAATTACTGCTGTAAAGCATAAATCCGAGGCTCGTCATATATGGAACGGCCTGTTTTGCTCTGATCTTATGAACACTGCCAAATATATTGCCTGCTTTTTTAGATCAGATTTTTTTATTTGGAAATGTGGCATGTTTGTGACATCTCAACGAAATGGCTGTGCTCTCAGTCTAAACAGAGCTGGGCTGCAGTATCATATTTGCAGCTTTCCGAGTCTGTAAATGCCTACTGTACGTTATGGGGAGACCGGGGTTAGTTATCACACTCCAGTTAACCTCTTAAGACCCGGCAAAACATTTTAGGAATTGTATTTTTTTTTTCATGTCATTACATTGTTTAGAGCATTTTTTTAAAAAAGTAAAAATTATATTTAATTCATAAGTTATGCTACGTCCTTGGTAGAGGACATCGGGACTCGATTTAAAAAAATAAAAAGACATGAACGAACATGCATCGGCAAAAACATTTTTTTTTTTTAATCACCAATACATTTTTAGTTTTCAGGATTTTTGTTTACCAAACTTTGTATAAAGATAATTCAATTATTTGATATACCATTTTTCTTTATGCAAAATGTGTGTAAAATGGCCATAAACAGGTTTTCTCATTATATATAATGTATCTATAAACTAAATCTAATTTGCATATTAATGTGTTTTTGGGGCAACATGAAATGAAAAAAAGAAGTGTAATAATGGGAGTAATAATAAGAGTCCCTATTCATTTGTTGTGTCTCCCAAAATGCGTAATAACCATGCTTTTAGTCCCGGTGTCCTCATGTATGAAATCAACGTCCTGTTTCGTAACAGAAAGTCATATTTTGATTTGAAACCCCATAACATTTTCCTGAGATGTTGATTTATGACAGACAGTTTAAAAGTTAGTCAGATTTAAATGATACTTACAAAATATTATCATATTTCCATAAGAGTGTCACTAAATTAATATCAG
>NW_015505885.1:3926-11976 GCF_001515645.1 Sinocyclocheilus grahami | reverse complement strand
AATGTGCTCTGTACAGGACATCCAGACTTAAAACTGTGGCATGTATAGTCTCAGAGAAATTCACTAAAATATAATGTCCTCATATGAGGATGCAGGGTCTCAGGAGGTTAAGTGAAACATGTGTGTTTGTAATTAAACAAGGTGGGTTTTGATGTGAGAGACAACAGGGGATGAACTTTTTCACTGGAGAGGCTCGTCATATATGGAACGGCCTGTTTTGCTCTGATCTTATGAACACTGCCAAATATATTGCCTGCTTTTTTAGATCAGATTTTTTTATTTGGAAATGTGGCATGTTTGTGACATCTCAACGAAATGGCTGTGCTCTCAGTCTAAACAGAGCTGGGCTGCAGTATCATATTTGCAGCTTTCCGAGTCTGTAAATGCCTACTGTACGTTATGGGGAGACCGGGGTTAGTTATCACACTCCAGTTAACCTCTTAAGACCCGGCAAAACATTTTAGGAATTGTATTTTTTTTTTCATGTCATTACATTGTTTAGAGCATTTTTTTAAAAAAGTAAAAATTATATTTAATTCATAAGTTATGCTACGTCCTTGGTAGAGGACATCGGGACTCGATTTAAAAAAATAAAAAGACATGAACGAACATGCATCGGCAAAAACATTTTTTTTTTTTAATCACCAATACATTTTTAGTTTTCAGGTTACCAAACTACCAAACTTTGTATAAAGATAATTCAATTATTTGATATACCATTTTTCTTTATGCAAAATGTGTGTAAAAAACAGGTTTACAGGTTTTCTCATTATATATAATGTATCTATAAACTAAATCTAATTTGCATATTAATGTGTTTTTGGGGCAACATGAAATGAAAAAAAGAAGTGTAATAATGGGAGTAATAATAAGAGTCCCTATTCATTTGTTGTGTCTCCCAAAATGCGTAATAACCATGCTTTTAGTCCCGGTGTCCTCATGTATGAAATCAACGTCCTGTTTCGTAACAGAAAGTCATATTTTGATTTGAAACCCCATAACATTTTCCTGAGATGTTGATTTATGACAGACAGTTTAAAAGTTAGTCAGATTTAAATGATACTTACAAAATATTATCATATTTCCATAAGAATGTCTCTAAATTAATATCAGACATTTTTGAAGACCAAGGAGAGCGAGTGGTCATGGTGAAATATCCAAACATTTAGTATCTCTGTAAATCGCTGAATGTGCTCTGTACAGGACATCCAGACTTAAAACTGTGGCATGTATAGTCTCAGAGAAATTCACTAAAATATAATGTCCTCATATGAGGATGCAGGGTCTCAGGAGGTTAAGTGAAACATGTGTGTTTGTAATTAAACAAGGTGGGTTTTGATGTGAGAGACAACAGGGGATGAACTTTTTCACTGGAGGAAGCATTATTATGGATTATGTACTTGGCCAGATGTGAAAGTATGAAGTTTAAACTCCTTAATGAAAATGTGTTTCTTACAAACACACAGCTTTTCACTTCTCAGTGTGTTAATTGATGGACTGGAGTGGTGTGGATTACTTGTGGATTATTGTCATTTCTCCAAAACTGTTCCCATGAAGAAACAAACTCATCTACATTTTGCAGAGCCTTAGGTGGAATACATTTTCAGCAAATTGTCATTTTTTGGATGAACTATTCCTTTAATATACAATGGATTAAAGTTTAGTTATAATGCATTATGTGTCTCATATGGTTATAATCACAGGTATGTGTAAGTTTGCTTGTTGGCTTATTCTACAAACCCAATTCCAAAAAAGTTGGGACACTGTACAAATTGGGAGTAAAAAAAGGAATGGAATAATTTACAAATCTCATAAACTTATATTTTATTCACAATAGAATATAGATAACATATCAAATGTTGAAAGTGAGACATTTTGAAATGTTTGTACAGTGTCCCAACTTTTTTGGAATCGGGTTTGTATAATGCATATTTGTTCTGTGCAATAGAAGAAGAAGAGTAGAAATGGAGGTAATTGCCTTGATTATTGATTCTATTCGAGCCTAATAGTTCCAGAAGTTGCTCATCAAGACAATAATGTCCTTTGTTTAATGTTGTGTTCAATGTTTTATCTCCGATCATTTGTAATACTATTGAACAACAACATTGTGATTAGGTGCTACTTTGATTTTAAATTTAAGAGCCTCTGACTTTGACTGAGTTTAAAGCTCAGTTTAGCTCGAGTGTAACAGAGAGCCTCTCCTTGATGAACATCCCTAATATTGAGGCAAAAAATCTCTATTCAGCACTCTGGACTATATATTCTTTGAAACATCTTAATGGCCTGGGTCACTCATGAGAGACGACTGGAGAGCTTAACTTAATCCTGGAAATGCAATTAATATTCTACATACCTGTGTAATTATTAGAGCACTAAAATGCAAATATAACAGACAGGCAAACCACACTCCTCCAATGCAACCCATTGCACCAAAACCATCATCCAGAGAGCTTGCAGACTTGTTTGGAGTTCAAGAAAAAGCAGCAATAGACAAGAGCACATCCTTTTCTCGCAGAATGCTCTCAATGGTGTTGTAAAAAAAAAAAGTACAAAGAAAGAAAAGAACACTCAACAGCCTCTCTCTATCCATTGACCAGCCAAAGGCACACAACTATTTTCCCTCTCCCTGAACGCAATCATTTCAGAATTGATTTGTATGGCTGAGGGAGAAATAATGGGAATTCTTCTAATGTAGAAAATGTATGTGTTCCTTTTGGTTAACCATACAAGCCATATTTCAGTCTTGTCAGAGAGGCTAGGGAAGAAATCTCTCATCCCAAGCTGAAGCTTTTTCCCCTTTGGTATGAGACAACTCATCATTTTCCCAAATCAATCATATCAACTCTTGGAGCAGGACAAGGGCCAGCACTTTTACAGATGCTCCACATTCATATGTAGGTTAGCATAAAAAAGATGATGATACCATGGTATTTTGATGTGTACCATGGAATTGCCATGGCATTGCTAAGGTATATAAAAAAATAAAACATCCAAAATGTGTTCAATGTACCACAAGATGCAAGAAAGACAAGATCCACATTTCCACCGTCATGTTGTCATACCAAAACCTGTACGGCCCTCAACAGTGTTGATTGCAAAAATGTCATTGCACATCTGAAATAAAAGTTTATTCTAGTTAATTTGAAACATAGAAATACATTGCACAAATAAGTACGTTTCAGTCTGTTTAGCTGAGATTATTGATCAAAAACTGTCTACTGTGAACACAGTCTAGGTTTCATTATTGAACTATCCACTCACTGGTCTATTATCAATGGATAGGTGTCATAGGTTATTAATGATCAATCTTTTGAGTGAATGAGACTATTGATTGGTGTTAGAAACGAATACTTGTGGGTTTTCCAGGTTTCTTTATTATTTAGCTTCAGTCTAAAGTAGAAAAGTGTCCCAACTTTTATTAATTGGCACATAAACAGACACATATGTTGTTCAAAACCTGTATGGCTTTCTTTTTCTTTCTTTCTTTCTTTCTTTCTTTCTTTCTTTCTTTCTTTCTTTCTTTCTTTCTTTCTTTCTTTCTATACTGCTGACCTGTATATAGAACTACTAATTAACTGTGACATTAAGTTGCTCTTTACATTTAATTGCATACATTTTTCATTGCCTCGGGGCTGTTTGTCAAAGAAAATCTAGGCCCTGAAGCAGCATATCTTGTGTTGATCACATTTCAAAACATAAGCACTTCTACTACCTCAGCTTTTGACTCATGCTCTCCAA
Source organism: Sinocyclocheilus grahami (assembly GCF_001515645.1). Classification (NCBI taxonomy): domain Eukaryota; kingdom Metazoa; phylum Chordata; class Actinopteri; order Cypriniformes; family Cyprinidae; genus Sinocyclocheilus; species Sinocyclocheilus grahami. The sequence continues at coordinate 8,238 of NW_015505885.1, read as the reverse complement.
ACAATATTATCCCTGAATGATGTAAAAATATGCCATAATCTGCACATGATTAACAATTAAAGTGCAAAGTTTTAATCAGCAGAATGTGTTACTGTGTTTACATAAGCCAGGGACTTCAGCATTCCTTTAGCACTCCAATTAGCGTTTGGTTTGCTTTTCTAGGTGCATGCACACACTAGCCCGTCATCATTTGAACGTGCCTGTGGTGACATTTCTGCAAAATTATATTGCGTTGACTCTTGCACATTTCATGAAATGTTCTGTGAGTAAGTGTGTTCAGTGCTAAGTGTGTTCAGGTTTTATCTGAAACAGATGAACACATATCTGACAAAGTTTAATGATGTTGGTTGCTGTACATATCGTTGCCGTTTTTGAAATTAAATGCCCAATGAGTGGCACTAAAAGATTAATACTCTATCATGTTTGAAAATAACACACCACCTACAATAAACCGACCCTAAACCGATAGTGTTAACAAAAGCAAACATGAGATGACAATGTTTATTGAAGCAGCCATGCTGTTTTAGCTTTTATCTTTATTCTTTTCTCATGGGACTGCAATGCTGTACCAGGTGAGGCACCAAGCAAGTTTACTTCATCAGAGAACTGTACAAATGGAGTTGGTTATGTGATGCAAACGTCAAAATGTATTATTTTACAAGTCATGCATTATTGTAAAGGTTTTCTAAGGTCATAAAAAAAACTATGACGAAAAATATTAGTCGACAACCTTTTTTCCATGACTAAGACAAGATGATACTGACATCATTAAACACTGTGACTATCAGCATGCAATATCAATGATGAAAAAGACAACACTAAAATGTACTTAAACATTTTTTTTTAAATCTGTATATCCAAAATTTCTCAATATTTTCTTCAACAAAAAAATAGGCACTATAGGATGACGAAAAAGTATGCCATAATTTTCACACTATTAACAAGTATACAGAATGTTGCTGTGTTTACTGATGCCAGGGACTTTAGCATTCCTTCAGAAATCCAGTTGGTGTTCAGTTTGCTTTTCTAGGTACAAGCACTCATTAACCCTTCATCTGCAAACATTTCTGCAAAATTATATAGCATTGGTTTTTGCAAGTTTCACAGCTGTAAAGTGAAATGTCCACTCAGTGGCACTAAAAGCATCTTCAGTTTTATCCAAAACACATGAACATAAATCTGGCAACGTTTTATGACATTGTTTGTAGATATTATTGCAGTTCGAACTGTACAGTGAGTGGTGTTAAAATGTTAATCGTGTTTGAAAATAATGTTGTAAACTTACATGACGTTTAGTCAATTGGCAGACACTTTTATCCAAATCGACTTACAACTGAGGACAATGGAAGCAATCAAAATCAACGAGAGCAATGATATGCAAGTGCCATAACAAGTCTCAGTTAGCTTAATGCAGTACATGTAGCAAGGCTTTTTTTAAATCATATAATACATATAATAAAACAGATAGAATAGAAAAAGAACAAGTGCCATAACAAGTCTCAGTTAGCTTAATGCAGTACATGTAGCAAGGCTTTTTTAAATATCATATAATACATATAATAAAACAGATAGAATAGAAAAAGAACAGAGCAAGCTAGTGTAAGAGGCCTTTTTTGCTTTTGTTAATTCTATAATAAATACAAAGAAAACAAATAGATAGAATACAAAAAGATTAGAGAAGCTAGTGTTTTTTTTTTTAAGAAAAACAAGCAGTTAGTAAATGAATAGAGTGCAAGTCTAAAAGGGGCAAGTTATTATTATTATTTTTTTTTTAAAGAATAGAATTAGAATAGAGAGTGCTAGAGTTAGAGGGTCAAATAAAGATAAAGAGATGTGTTTTTAGCCAATTCTTGAAAATGGCTAAGGGGTAAACTGTACCCTAAACTCATTCAATAGTGTGAACAAAAGCAAACGTGAAATGGAAATGTTTTGTTTGAAAATGTTTCACAAGGCTCAAACCTGACCACTATGCAATGCTGTACCAGGTGCGCTACCGAGCAAGTTTACCATGTTAGAAAAGCCATACATATGGAGCTGGTTATCTGATGAAAACCTTAAAATGTGTCAGTTTACAACTCATTCAGTATGATACAAGTGGTTTGAGGTCATAACATAGTATTGTGCAAGGAAACCTGTGAAAATAAGTCTATTAATCAATAAGCTCCCCATAATGTGTGTGAAATGGAATAAAAGCTGTTGGTGTTTTACTGCCACTAGTGTTCATGTCAGCTGGAAAATACAATGAATTGTATGCATAGATACGTTTTTGAAGTTTTGCACATATGTAGGCATAGTCCAATGAGCCTATGTTTTAAAACTCAGTGTTGGCCACACAAACGGTTAAAATGAAAAGGAGAAAATGCTAAAGAGCCCTTTCCAGCAGCCCAATGACAGATTGAGGGAAGCAGTGACTGAATCTGAGAGGGAGGGGAAATGAGACGTTGTTGGCATCGGGGCGCCGAGTTGGATGACAACTGTGCCCTTTATCTGACAAGCGCCCCAAAAATCCCTTTTGGATTCAAAATTGGAACCGTTATCAAATTGTGAAAGCTGTAGTCTGGAAATATATCATATACAAGCAGCGAGCTACTAAAAGGACACAGATCCAGACAACTAGGCCCTGTCTGCTTCTTTCTCCCTCCGCTTATTTTTACTTCATCTTGAGTGTTGGAAAAATATCACAACGGTCCATGAGTATAAACCCGAAAGGTTACTGCCACAGTTATTCTTTCTTAAAGTCTTCTGCAAAACTTCTGAAATGTATGTGCTCAGCCGCCGAGCCGATACTGACAAGTGACAGCTGCCATAATTGTTCAGCTCCTCTGAGATAGTACTATAAGCTAGCATATTTGGGTAACAGTCTTTTCTTCACCATGTCTTGAAGTCTAATAGCCTCTTGCATTTGCTTTTCCTTGTTGAGAGGCTGGAAGATTACTGCCTTTGAGCTGTCAGGGTTGTCCTCCTTTCAGAAGTTCAAAAGTTCAGTGAGTTGTTGGAGATCTATACAATGCTCCGAGCTAGTAAATAAACGCAGAGCATGGTTATTACATAGTCGCCGTTACATAACATTCAAAAGAGCAAAATCATTCAACTGCCCCAAACAGGTATCTTTGTTGTTGAGTTTAAAAAAAAACAGATTTGCCACACAAAAACCAAATTTTGTTTACCACAATGGTGAGGAGCATGTGCCGCCGGTACTAAAACATTTATTTTCTCGCCACAGGCTTTTTGTTGTTTGGGGGCTCATGAGGCACAGCGTGGAAACTGAATGCCGCCTCATCTACATTTCAAATTGAGATCAATTATTAATTTATGACTAATGCTGACTAATTATGGCCTCTTTTCTTGCCAAGGTTTGAAAATAAGGAATATGAAAATATTGCTGTTGACTCTTAAATGTGTAAGGAAATTCTGTACTCTGAACTGCTGAACAGACACACTGCTTTTACTTCACACACCTTACTTAGGGAAAACAACATATGTTTTAGACACAAATAAAAATGAGGCTATGTCAGACACATTAGAGCTGTAGGCCCAAGTCAGATTCTGATCTGGGTTTAGTCACCATCCCATTTTTTTTTAACTATGTTTAAAAATTATTTCTTTAAAAAGGTACATTTTTATTGTAGTTTTTTTGTCCATGGGAAGTTTCTGAATAAGGCGTAGCTTATTTATCAATAGTAGTCAAGTCACATTTATTTCTATAGCCCTTTTTTACAACTGCTAGTTATTTATCATGAAAATGTTTCATTTTAATTTGGCATTTTCGTTATCTTGCTTGACGACAAGCTTCTGCAAGCTTTCATGGTTGTGGTTTTGGTTGCCAGATCTCAAGAGTTTAAATCCCCCAATCAGAGCTTTTTTTATAACATTGATAAAATGTTTTGCCAAATTACTTAGGGTATGTTTACATGATATACTACAAAACCGAAAAGTTTGTCCTTTGCATTTTTGGAAATGTTTACGAACCGATGCCAGTGATGTCGAAACAATCCCCGTTCACACAGATCTGCAAAAACAACTAACAATGCTGTATTATGCCAGGCCAGTAGTTGGCGATGTCACTTTGTAAAGAAACTTGCTCATGCTTATAGACTGAACACATAATATGTGCATAATGTCACCGTTTTCAGAAATTAGCATTTTTGTAGTTTACACAGAGACGATAACGGTTTTCAAAAGTTTGCGTTTTCAGGCCCCCAAACTACCGTTGAACGACCAAAACACATAAAACGTCTAGGTTACTTGTGTAACCCTCGTTCCCTGAAGGAGGGAACGGAGACGTTACGTCAGTGACTGACGAATTGGGATC
>NW_015505885.1:0-3834 GCF_001515645.1 Sinocyclocheilus grahami | reverse complement strand
AAAAAAAAAGAACAAAAAAATGAACTATGTACAACAGGGGCTTGAGAAACGAGTCGTCTGGATAGCGTGCTCCCCTGCCCGCTCCCTTAATTGCTCTCTTCTCTCTCTGGACTGAAACTCATCCTCCCATTCCTCTGCTGGAGGAAGTACAGCAGTGAGACGGTGCCCCAAGGCCCTTTCTGCTGTCCTCTTTACATAACAGTACCTTCACAGAGAAAGAAAGGAAGTGTGATTCCTGATGAAAGACAAAATGTGGCTCTGTGCCCACATCACTAAATGCCAACTGCTACATACTGTTAGCAGAACGGTAGGAGGTCTATAGATATGCCTGCAACAACCTTGCAGACATGCTGTTCTTGACGAAAAGCTTATTTGGATTGTCCATTCAACATGTAAATGTAGTGATTAATTACAGAAAATAAGTATGTTCCACAATATAAAATTAACCCTGTAAAAGCGGACATATGAAATAATATTCAGGGGAAAAAAATAAAATTTTAACAGTTTATTGAACCTTTAGAATTATTATTATTTTTTTGCAGATGTATGTGTGCTTTTTTTTTTTCTTCTTCCGAATATGATAATTGATACATCAAGGTTGTATGGCAATATGGAGCTCATACCTGAGAAGAAAACAAATACACCTCAGTTTTATTTAATGGCCTAAACTAATCAAAAATGTGCAATTTGATGCAGTTGCTGATATCTATATGGCCAAAAATATAACAGTATAACAGAAATACAATGCATATAAATATCTGCTGTCACTCTATATCTCCTAATAATATCTACAGTAATATTAAGATATTTAAAGACTTAGTTTTATGATCATAAAAACATATAATGCAATGCAATTCAGTCATCATTTCAGTAAAGATTTCACAGCAAAAAGACACGTGAACCACAAGCTGATGTCTTTACAATTATACTTAAAGGCCTCTTACTTGCTAAAAAAAGTATGAACTATCAATCAGATGACAGAAGACACGTAAGCAGACAACAGGTTTAGAGGCCTGAGAAATTTGTGTATCAAGTATGATACAGTAGGTTTATAGAGAAAAACATTTTGTCTGTTCAGTGCTTTTGTCTGCCACCATAATGTAACTTTGAATTATCTCCATTTGGGGGCTTTTCTCAGCAAATATTGATGTATGTGATTCATTTAATCTACATATTATGACAGTAATTCGATTTTAATTAGTTGACAGCCTTGCAAACAACAGCCAGTGTTAGTTTAAAATAAATTCCTTCCTCAGCTCTAAGTCAGCCTAAAACTGACCAGAATTGAATTGGATCATAGACGCGGTGTGCATTGAGCTCCATTGGAGGTGGCAGGCACAGGTGTATGTGTTCGGTGAGCTGCTCCAGCAGGTTACGGGCAGACAGATGGTGTGGTCGGTGGAGAGGTGGGATGCAGTAGTTGTGTGTGTATATGTGCCAGCCGCGGCCGCTCTGGCCCTGAGAGCTGCTTTAGCTCAGCTGCTGCTCCACAGCTCAATGTGCTTTAGCTCCTACAGCGCCGAATGCAAGCGCAGATTGCCAATGCAAGCAATCCTAGGATCATCCATGCACCATCTGAAATCTCAGCAGAGAAATTACAGATCAGCGTACAGTTGGGGTCGACAACCAATGGCACAGTGTAATCCCTGGCATGTGAACAAGAGTAAGAAAGATGTGTGCCTTTGTGAAAAAGAAGTGTGCTTAATTGTACTGAATGTGCAATTGTGCACTTCAAATCTTAAAAGTATATTATATATATATATATATGTGTGTGTGTGTGTGTGTGTGTGTGTGTATGTATGTATATATGTATGTATATGTATGTATATACAGTATGTATGTTTCATACTTACAACTGAGTTGAGTTAGTCAGGTAGTCGATATTGAACAAAATTTAAAAGAAACCTCCGCTGAACTCGAAACCAAACTCTGAGGTGGAACAAAGTTATGCATGTTTTGGCACATGACTTTGAGCACAACGGTTGTGTTAAATAGCTTTTTGACAGCGGCTTTTTATAAACAGAGCGGGGCCCATTGCCCCCATGCAGGCCAGAACAGAGAAGTGGAGATCCTGCATCCTAAGGCAAAAAAATTCAGCACTCAGTGAGTTTAATCTATCTGTTTTCTATTAATTCCCGCCACATGAATAATAATCGCTCAGTGGGCCTAATGGCCTCCAAAATCACATATTTGATTTCCACTTTCCAAAGTGACCTTTTCCATGCTGATAGCATCACCTGTGCTACATCGCAAGGTAACAGTTTTATCTTAATAGGATGGGATTTGTGCAGGATGGCATCCCCTTTCACAAACTGCTCACATTTACATTTTGACACACAATGAATTGTTACAGAGGGGAGCTGTTTTCAATCTTGGTTAGCAAACAGAATCAGCATCCAAATAAATGCCAACACTTAGACCTGTGAATGGAGAGGATCAGTTGGCTCTTCAGCGGCTAGATTCATCATATGTATTTATTTATTTTTATTTTTTTGAAACAGAGAGACATGAATTAGTTGTTAATGCTGATGGAAATTACACTTTTAATTCAGAAGCCCTTTTACGGTTGTAGCTTTCAGCATACAATCCTCTCTCTTTACAGTCATAATATGTCAGTTTTACACAGAACGTTAATAGCTTTCATATGGCTAAATAGGCAGGCTAACGTAGTAGAATGAAGCAGGGTGAGGCTGAAAGCCGTCGAAGCGAAACGAGGCCGCTGAACGAGCGCGACACACGGCTCGAAAGCAGCGGAGCTTTTATTATGTCACAGTCGACCGCTTCCGCTCCTTCTGGTCGTGCGTATGTGGGCTAAAGCAGCGCTGTTTTATCATACTAGATACGTTTGAACGTTCTGCTATAATGCTACTCTGTGCGGTCGTCACCGGTCTAATAAAACGCACAACATATTAATGCGTCTTTGGTGTTTCCATGTTTTCTACAAAACAAAACCGGAAATCGAGGGGTTATGACGTCATTGGCAGGCGACACAATGACACTATAGACACGCTCCGTGTCACTAGTTAAAATTGCGGTAACACTTTATTTCGATAGTCCACTTTAGACATTCTATTAATAGTAAGTAACTTTGCAACTACATGTCAACTAGCAGTTAGTAGAGTATTAGTAGACTATCTGCTTAATATCTTCTAACACTTTCTTTGTCAACTTATTCTACTAACCCTAAACCTACCCTAACAGTCTACTCTGAGAGTTAGTAGACATGTAGTTGCAAATTAATGAGAATTAGTTGACATGTAGTTGACATGTAGTTACAAAGTTACTTATAGTTAGTAGAATGTCTAAAGTGGACTATCGAAATAAAGTGTAACCAAAATTGCTTATTTCTCCGGATTTAAACATTCTTCGAAACATTTGGGATAATGCAAGTACACAAGTCAGCAAAATATATAGCATTGTTCTCGTGGTTTTGGATATTTTAATAAAAAAAATCTTACATATTGCACCTTTAAATTCAGAATATGTAAAAAATAAAATGTAATAATATGTATGTACAAATCTTTTTAAGACAGCTTAGAGAATGTCATATACTCATGTCCATATTGATTAAAATATGTATCTTTAAAATATGTGACAACTTTCTGTGATATGAGCAATTAAGATGTATACACTCATTCATTCACATGTCATTACCATCTACTTGATGGTTGCACCACTTGACATTTTCTGTCATAAACTCAAAAATTGTATTAAAAATACTATTTTCAGAACTTTATGACACCAACATGCATGCAAATATAGGAACTCAGTGCATATGTTTAAAACTAAATGTTGATATACAGTGGGTACGGAAAGTATTCAGACCCCCTTAAA
>NW_015505884.1:570293-572841 GCF_001515645.1 Sinocyclocheilus grahami | reverse complement strand
CCATGGTTCCCTGAGTAGGGAACGAGACACTGCGTCCTCTAGGTCATGGCTGTCGCCGGCCGAGTTGGTGTTTTTTCAATGTATGCTTCAGACACGGGTCACGACGAGGCGTTCCCCATAGCGACCCCTAGAAGACGCAGTGTCTCGTTCCCTATTCAGGGAACCATGGTTACATAAGTAACCTGAGACGTTAGTCTGACGTTTGACATTCATTAGACATTCGGGTTTTTTGCCAATTAAACTCTTTGCAGCTTTTATGTTTTGAGCCCAAACTAACTCAGATAGACATAAATATATGCCCTTTATGTTGCACAAGGCTTAATTTCTAGAGAAAAAAAATTTACCATTTAAATTAATTAAACAATTTAACTACGTGACATTATAATATAAAACCAATACTAAAATGTTCGGGACACCATACCTGTTATCGCACATAGCTCCGTTTTTGGAATTACAATTTTATGTTTTTATAATAATTTTACAACTTTTAATGTATGCAATAATATAAATACATTAAACGACAACACCATTTGATCTAAAGGTATCAAACCAACTGTAAAATATTCAGAATATTATTCCCTATAATGCACAAGTCTTGGTGTTCCCCTTTTTGCCTTTACTGTTTTTATATACAGTACTGAATCCATATTTGTCATGTTTTATATACTGTACCCCCTTAAATTAATTCATCTCTGACACAGTTTGAGATAAATGTATCAAACCAACTGTAAAATATTCAGGGATAGTCCAGCCTCGTCAGGCCCAATCACCTCCCACACCCGTTCACAATCACTGGAGGACTAATCAGCCGCACCTGTCACCACCTCATCAACACTAGCTTAAATGCACAGTCACTGCAGTCACACTTTGTCTGGTCTTGAGTTTACTATGTTACTCCTTACCTGACTCACTAACCCGGATGCCACCGTGAAACCGACCTGTCGCTGACCCCGTTTATATCCATGAAACTTGAACACCATGAATGTGTGTGTGTATATACATGCATATGGACACACACATACATGTGTGTGTATATGTACCTTTTTAAGGTACTAATATGCACAAGGTAATGTGAAAATTAAATTTTTTTTTTTTTTTTTTTTTTTTTACTTTTGTACCTTAGGGTACATCCAAAGTGATAGTGTTGTACTCTTTTTGTTTTGTAATCTCCCCCCCCCTGAGATTATACGTTTATATTCAGCCATTTCACAATGAAAATAACATGGATTTGCCCTTTTTAAAGTGAAAGTGCTTTACCTAAATATGGGAGCATGATACAAATGCTCATTTTAGAAGGAATTTCAGATGGAACTTAAGGGATTTTTGCATCCTTTTTATATGCTTTCAATATACACAAATACTAATGGCATAATTTGATAAATTAGCCCTGTGCGTTATAGGGAATATTTTACAGTTGATTTGCTAGCTTTATCTGAAACGGTGTCGGGGTTTAATTTAAGTGGGTACAGTATAATAAACATGGGGGGGGAAAAAATGGTTTCAGTACTGTATATAAAAACAAAGGCATAATCTGAAAAAACGAGCCTTGTGCGTAAGGAATAATATTATGAATATTGTACAGTTGGTTTGCTAGCTTTCTCAAACGGTGTCAGGGTTTAATTTAAGTGGGTACAGTATAATAAACATGTGAAAAATATGGTTTCAGTGCTATATATATATACACCGTAAAGGCGTAACCTGAAATAACAAGCCTTGTGCATTAACGTGAATAATATTTAGATATTTTTATAGTTGTTTTGATACCTTTATCTCAAACGGTGTCAGTTTATTTAATTTCAGTGGGTACAGTATAAAACATGACAAATATGGATTCAGTACTGTATATTATATAAAAACAAAGGCATAATCTGAAAAAACGAGCCTTGTGCGTAAGGAATAATATTATGAATATTGTACAGTTGGTTTGCTAGCTTTCTCAAACGGTGTCAGGGTTTAATTTAAGTGGGTACAGTATAATAAACATGTGAAAAATATGGTTTCAGTGCTATATATATATACACCGTAAAGGCGTAACCTGAAATAACAAGCCTTGTGCATTAACGTGAATAATATTTAGATATTTTTATAGTTGTTTTGATACCTTTATCTCAAACGGTGTCAGTTTATTTAATTTCAGTGGGTACAGTATAAAACATGACAAATATGGATTCAGTACTGTATATAAAAACAGTAAAGGTGTAATGTGGAAAACCAAGACTTGTGCATTATAGGGAATAATATTCTGAATATTTTAGTTGGTTTGATACCTTTAGATCAAATGGTGTTGTCGTTTAATGGATTTATATTGCATACATTAAAAGTTGTAAATGATGAAAAACATAAAATTGTAATTCCAAAAATAACAGGTATGTTTTCCCGAACATTTTAGTATTGGTTTTATATTATGTCACGTAGTTAAATTGTTTAATTTAAATGGTTACTTTTTTTTTTGGAATTCCTCTAAATTAAGCCTTGTGCAATATAAAGGGCATATATTTAAGGGCATAAAAGCTGCAAAGAGTTTAATTGGCAAAAAACCCGAATGTCT